>NC_143027.1:77360000-77422500 GCF_057628025.1 Oncorhynchus mykiss | reverse complement strand
CAATTACATCTGCAAGTCTCTTGGGGTATGTCTCTATAAGCCTGGCACATCTAGCCACTGGGAGTTTTGCCCATTCATGGCAAAACTGCTCCAGCTCCTTCAAGTTAGAGGGGTTTCCGCTTTTGTACAGCAATCTTTAAGTCATACCACATATTCTCAATTGGATTGAGAATATGACCTGTTTGGAGAGCTCCTTGGTCTTCATGGTGCTGCTTGCTTGGTGGTGTTGCAGACTCTGGGGCCTTTCAGAACAGGTGTATATATACTGAGATCATGTAGCAGATCATGGGACACTTAGATTGCACACAGGTGGACTTTATTTAACTAATTATGTGACTTCTGAAGGTAATAAGTTGCACCAGATCTTATTTACAGGCTTCATAGCAAAAGGGATGAATACATATGCACACACCACTTTTTCCGTAAATTTTTTGGGGGGACATTTTTAAAACAAGTTTTTTTCACTAATTTGGACAATTTTGTGTATGTCCATTACATGAAATCCAAATAAAAATCTATTTAAATTACAGGTTGTAAAGCAACAAAATAGGAAAAACGCCAAGGGGATGAATACTTTTGCAAGGCACTGGTTTGATTTTATTTTTAACAAATTTTTATTGTGTGTTCTATTATTTAAACATTTCGCTGTCATTCATTGACTGACCATTGTGGTGAGGTTTTGGGGTGAAGCACTGTAGGTCTTTCCCGGGGCAATAGATATCATGTTTTAGCTTGCCATACGGCATATCCATTTAGAGAGTAGTGATTATTTTAGCATGTAGTACAATGTGAAATGTCTATCATTATCTTAATTTCAAAAGTACATTTGCAAGATATCGTTATGCCATTACACCACTAAACTTACAGAGCTTAATTTGAATGTCTCTCTCAGTAGCTGTGATATTGTAAAGGGTTTTCAGAAAGCTCTATTTTATCGTTGATGTAGTAATTTCACTTCATCAGTGGGTTGCGACTAAAAATACAGGCGGGATTAGCTTCACGACCAGACTATCTCAGCAGGCTTTGATAACATAATGGGAGCTGGCTGCTCATGCTAACAACGATCTGATATGGGTTCATAACTCTACAAAACTACACAAGATACTTCAGGGTTTAAAAAAAGTCTAAAATGCGATGATCATTTTAAATTCTCAGGAAAAAATGATGTGTGTCTCTTTGCGTGTTAAATCCTTTGTTGAGGCATATTTTAAAAAGATGGAAACACTTTCTTTACTGCCTTTCTATTTTTCTTCTTTCTATTCTGCACAAATTAGCTACGGTCCTGGAGGGCAAAATGAGAGGAGGTTACTGGAAGACTATGTGTTTAATTAATTGAAAAATGCTCAAATTGCTTTTACAGTTGTTATGTGAAGTGAAAAAAAGGAATCCGTGTTGCCAGTACTCATCCATAATTAGTACCCAGGGGAATTATATTTTTTGCATTAGCCATGTAGTACCACTTAGGACACAAATGTCTATTTTAGCTATGAAAGCAATGCTGTCTTAAGTGCAGTGTCTGTAGAAGACAGCTGTGGGGAGCTGAGGGGAGCAGGCTGGTGTATTTCACTGAGACACCCCAGTGGTCTGGGGGACCGGAGGGGTCCTTCCACATAGGGCATGTAGAAGAGATATGGCAGTTGAACTCCCATGGGTTAGGCATTACTCAAAGTATTTAGGTTTCTAATTAGACCACGGGACTTCGTCCATCGCTGATGGTCTTACTGGGAACAAATGAGAATCACCCCCACTTTGAGAGAGAGAAAGAGAGAGTGAGAGATTGAGAGTGAGAGAAGAGAGAGACAGGGAGAAAACATGAACAAAAAGGGACCCTTGTTTATTCAAACTTTAATTAGACATTGACTTTACAGTAATGGCTTCAGTGGTGTGTTGTAGTGTTCTAGAGAGGGAGGCTATGGAGTCTTAATGAGCTGTGGCTGTGGTAGACGATGGCAGGAGGGCCATGGAAGACCTACGACCAGCCCCATCTTTAACTGTCCCTTTTGGTACTGTACGCTAGGCCACCTTGCCTGGATACTCCGCTATCTGGCTGGGGGATTCTCCTCAATCCTCATCTTTACCACTGATTGGTCCATATGTAGCTAGCTAGCTCAGGCATCAACAGCTGACCACAGCAACTGCTGGACTTGTCAAAATGCATCAGATTACCAGCTAATGAGAAGTAATAAGGGTTATCCCAACATCACAAGACTTTGATCTTCATGCACAGCGGGATTTAGAAAGGGAGTCAAAGAAGGTACTTTGGAGATTGGATTTGGAATCTGAACCCTGTTTTCTGTGTGTATAGTGGAGGCTTGAGGAATGACAACATAGTGGTAATTAAATGTACTAACTTTGGACAGGGAGCTGAATGTTTTCACAATGTAACATATCTGGGCTCAACAGAAATTGATCTCTTGGATTAGACACCAGAGGGGACTACACAGGCAATTACCACTCTAAATGGTATATTCATCCAGAATGACTGTTGTCAGATATAGGCCTTGGGCAGATACATAATCCACTGTAATCTCCCAGTGTTGTGACACTCTCACCATAGGGTCAACACACCCTGAAGGCATTTATTCAGCGTGTATCTGTCTTGTTGTATAAAGGCTTTATGTGTGATAATGTGGCCATTAAAGTTAGATTTAAAATAGAAGCCTAATGGTTTCTGGCTGTAAATCATGTTCTGCATGCACAATACAACAAGTATGTAATACTGATTTAAACCAGTATATTAGCTGAAATTTCTGAAAGTCAATTCTTACTAGTTCACTTGTTAAAAGAACATTGAAAACCCTCCACCATCCCATAAAACAATTTCATCTCAGGATTATTCAAAATTGAAGAATTAGGGTGAAGAAAATCCATGCGTAAAATTACTGTCCATTCTACTTCAGGCAACATTTCCCAACAGTGGGAAATATGTTAATTGGCGTTCCTAAAGTAGTTTAATCCTCAGGTTATTTAATTTCCCCAAATAGCCTGAGTTGCGTTGGGACAGCAAGAAATGAGCGAAAGCCCAATGCCTGAAAACGAGAGAGAAAACCATTGGCCTGAGAGAAGGGGAGAGAGTGAGATAGAGAGTGGTAGAGATTGAGAGAAACCATAGTTCCAAAGGTACAGCAACAATTCATAATGATCTCAATAACTGCCAATGGAACTTTCTGCAACTCTCTGTCTTTCCCAGAATCCCTGGTGATATTTGTTGTTCTGAGACCAGTTATTGGCCCATATAACGTTGCCACAGTGCTTCCCGCTCATAACAAGAACCTGGCAGAGCCCCAGAGTTCAGGGCATTGCCTGCTAACAGTGCCCTCCTTCCCCCTATCCTAGTGTCCACAAACAGTACCCTACTTCCCCCTATCCTAGTGTCCACTAACAGTGCCCTCCTTCCCCCTATCCTAGTGTCCACTAACAGTGGCCTCCTTCCCCTATCCCAGTGTCCATTAACATTGCCTTCCTTCCCCCTATCCCAGTGTCCACTAACAGGCTGGGCGATAAATCAATATCAATAATTATCGAGGTAATTACTTCCCTCAATAACGATATAAAAACCTTTAGAATCATTTTTCGATAATATCGATATAGAATAATTAGGTACAGCAGTCCATTTCACCTCTGTGACGCAGCAGGAGCATGACAATAGTCATGACAAAAGTGACAATATGCACATGGAGAGGTATACGCCCACTAAAAACCACTAAGCACCTCGAATGATGGAGTAGCCACTATTAACCATGAAAAGTGTGTGATGTAGGTGAAAACAGTGGCAGCGATAGCCATGGAGAAGGAGCAGCTTTCAATGAAGAAATTATTGATAAAAAGGGTTCAACTGTTTCAGTAATTTGGAAGTGGTTTGGCTTTTTGAAGTCTGACAAAGTGCACAGCAATGTTCGGTGCAAATTGTGCCATAGACAGGTGGCTACCAAGTCTGGTAATACGACAAACCTTTTTCCCATCTGAAGCAAAATCCCTCTTTGGAACATGCAGAAAGTTTGAGTTTGCACCTCGGTATTGATAAACGCCCCTCAAGCACCAGCCAATCTAGAGATGTTCATCCGAAGCAGTCAACACTGTCAGCGTTTATGCCCTACGAGCAAACATCAAAAAGACACAAAGACATCACAAATGCTATTATGCATTGCATTGCTAAGGACATGCTACCAATTAGCACAGTCGAAAAGGAAGGTTTCAAGAGGCTTATCAATTTAATTGTCCCCAGGTACGTTCCCTGGCCGCAAAGATTTCTCTCACACCGCACTGCCTAAACGCTACGCCGAGTGCCTGGAAAAAGTTGAAGAACAGCTCAAGACAGATTTGACATATTTTGCTACTAATACCGATCTGTGGTCTAGTCACACGTCAGAGCCTTATATTAGCCTCAATATCCACTATATTGACAAAGGATGGAATCTTAGAAATAAATGACTTCAAACATCCTACTTTCCCGACGACCACACGGGTGAAGCTATAGCAGAGGGGCTCATTGACCACACGGGTGAAGCTATAGCAGAGGGGCTCATTGACCACACGGGTGAAGCTATAGCAGAGGGGCTCATTGACCACACGGGTGAAGCTATAGCAGAGGGGCTCATTGACCACACGGGTGAAGCTATAGCAGAGGGGCTCATTGACCACACGGGTGAAGCTATAGCAGAGGGGCTCATTGACCACACGGGTGAAGCTATAGCAGAGGGGCTCATTGACCACACGGGTGAAGCTATAGCAGAGGGGCTCATTGACCACACGGGTGAAGCTATAGCAGAGGGGCTCATTGACCACACGGGTGAAGCTATAGCAGAGGGGCTCATTGACCACACGGGTGAAGCTATAGCAGAGGGGCTCATTGACCACACGGGTGAAGCTATAGCAGAGGGGCTCATTGACGCTCTCTCCTCCGGGGGACTCAGTCAACACAGACAGGTCTGCATTACAACAGATAGTGGTGTGAACGTGGTAATGGCCGCTGAAATCAACAAATGGCCCCGACTGCAATGTTTTGAACATTGTCTGCACTTGGCCATTGGTAAGTAACCTTGTCAGTTGTGTACATGGAAGTGATTGGTTAGATGAAGCTAAATGTGCATTTTTTTTCATCAAATGATTAAGTTAAATATTCAATTTGTACATAACTAAAGGATTATTCTAATTTTAACATTTTATTAAAATCTCTTGATTTCTCTTAGAGAGAGTGGGTAGAGACAAACGGGTGGATCGAGCAATTGGAGAGTATAAGAACGTGGTAAGTGCCTTTTCCTATTGGTGGAAATGAAGTGAGACCTGGCAGTTGCTCAAAAAGAACACAACCTACCCCAGCACAAGTTGGTGACAGAGTCGCCTACCAGGTGGTGTGTGGGGGGGAGGGGGGGGGGGGGGGGGGGTGACGCAAGATGACGCAAACAGTACTGGATGGAGCAAGGAGAAAGACATTTCACAGGTCTTGTACTGAAGCCAGCACTACACCTGTTCAATACAGAGGTCATGAAACCTGATGATGGTGAAACAGAGCTCACCCAAATCATCAAAACAATAGTCATGGACTATCTGAATGAGAAATATGATGACCGAGCCCCACATGCCCTCCTGGACATAAGCTTCAATGGTTGACCCTCGGTTTAAAACACATTACATCAAAGAGGAGAAGGTGGGCCACATAAAAGCAAGACCTGTCTCAGAGATGGTCAATGAGGGACATGAAAACCCAAGCCCAGCACAGGGAGACATTGCTGCTGCTTCACCACATCTACCAGCTAAAAAGAAAATGTCACTGTGCAGTTTTTTCAAGAAGCCATGCTCCACCCCCACAGGTCTTACTGAAATCCAGTAAAAAAGGAACTCAGCTGCTACCTTCCTTCCCCCTATCCCAGTGTCCACTAACAGTGCCCTCCTTCCCCTATACCAGTGTCCACTAACACTTCCTTCCTTCCCCCTATCCCAGTGTCCACTAACAGTGCCCTCCTTTCCCTATACCAGTGTCCACTAACACTTCCTTCCTTCCCCCTATCCCAGTGTCCACTAACAGTGCATTCCTTCCCCTTATCCCAGTGTCCACTAACAGTGCCCTCCTTCCCTCTATTCCAGTGTCCACTAACACTTCCTTCCTTCCCCCTATCCCAGTGTCCACTAACAGTGCCCTCCTTCCCCCTATCCCAGTGTCCACTAACAGTGCCCTTCCGCCCCATGTCTGCTCCCAGTGCCCCATTGTGTGTAACCACTGACCGTACGGCTGCTCTCCTTTCTCCTCCAGCCCAGCAAATAATGTGGAAAAGAAAAAAAAGAAAAGAAAATGGATAGCCTTGAAAAGAACAACTAAAGCAAGTTGCCTCGCTGTTGCAGACTGTTCGAACTTGAGAGAGGACAGAGCAAGTGCTAAATAATCCTTTTGAATGCTGTGGCGGATCCTTTGAAGAGCAGAGCAAAGTGGAGGTTTGGACAAAGCAGAGGTTTGGACAAAACGTGTTACAAGTTAACACTGTACATCAACAACCACAGACATTTGATGAGGAGTTCATGCATATTTACATAAAATAAAATACCTCATGGTGATGATGGATGTTCTGTAATGTAATATATTTGGATTTTGGGACAACAAACGTCTAGATTTGAATCGCCACTGCTGTATTACAGTGTCTTGCAAAAGTATTCATGCCCCTTGGTGTTTTCCTATTTTGTTCCATTACATCCTGTAATTTAAATAGATTTTTATTTGAATTTCATGTAACAGACACACAAAATAGTCCAAATTGGTGAAGTGAAATGAAAAAAAAAACGAAAAAGTGGCAGGTGCATATGTATTCACCCCCTTTGCTATGATGCACCTAAATAAGATCTGGTGCAACCAATTACTTTCAGAAGTCACATAATGTGTTAAATAAAGTCCACCTGTGTGCAATCTAAGTGTCACATGATCTGTCACATGATCTCAGTATGTATACACCTGTTCTGAAAAGCCCCAGAGTCTGCAACACCGCTAAGAAAGGGGCACCGCCAAGCAAGCGGCACCATGAAGACCAAGGAGCTCTCCAAACAGGTCAGGGACAAAGTTGTGGAGAAGTACAGATCATGGTTGGGCTATAAAAAAAAATCTGAAACTTTGAACATCCCACGGAGCACCATTCAATCCATTATTAAAAAATGGAAAGAATATGGCACCACAACAAACCTACCAAGAGAGGGCCACCCACCAAAACTCACAGACCAGGCAAGGAGGGCATTCATCAGAGAGGCAACAACGAGACCAAAGATAACCCCGAAGGAGCTGCAAAGCTCCACAGCAGAGAATGGAGTATCTGTCCATAGGACCACTTTAAGCTGTACACTCCACAGAGCTGGGCTTTACAGAAGAGTGGCCGGGAAAAAGCCATTGCTTAAAGAAAAAAAGAAACAAACAGGTATGGTGTTCGCCAGCAGGCATGTGGGAGACTCCTAAACATGTGGAAGAAGGAACTCTGGTCAGATGATACTAAAATTGAGCTTTTGCGGCATCAAGGAAAATGCTGGCACAAACCCAAGACCTCTCATCACCTCAACAACACCATGCTCACAGTGAATCATGGTGGTGGCAGCATCATGCTGTGGGGATGTTTTTCATCTGCATGGACTGGGAAACTGGTCAGAATTGAAGGAATGATGGATGGAGCTAAATACAGGGAAACTCTTGAGGGAAACATGTTTCAGTCTTCCAGAGATTTGAGACTGGGACGGAGGTTCACCTTCCAGCAGGACAATTAGTTATCCACGCTCAGGTTTTCTGTTTTTTTTGTCTTATTTCAGGTCTGTTTTACAATAAAAATATTTTGCATCTTCATAGTGGTAGGCATGTTGTGTAAATAAAATGATACATACCCCCCAAAAAATCTATTTTAATTCCAGGTTGTAAGGCAACAAAATAGGAAAAATGCCAAGGGGGTGGGGACACTTGTTTCCTAAATGTGGCCTGAGTGTGTGATTCTCAGATACATGAGGGAAACCTGGTATGTTTACAGATTTAAATATATATACAGTGGGGCAAAAAAGTATTTAGTCAGCCACCAATTGTGCTGGGAAGACTGAATCTGCAATATGTAAGCAGCTTGGTTTGAAGAAATCAACTGTGGGAGCAATTATTAGGAAATGGAAGACATTCAAGACCACTGATAATCTCCCTCGATCTGGGGCTCCACACAAGATCTCACCACGTGGGGTCAAAATGATCACAAGAACGGTGAGCAAAAATCCCAGAACCACACGGGGGGACCTAGTGAATGACCTGCAGAGAGCTGGGACCAAAGTAACAAAGCCTACCATCAGTAACACACTACGCCGCCAGGGACTCAAATCCTGCAGTGCCAGACGTGTCCCCCTGCTTAAGCCAGTACATGTCCAGGCCCGTCTGAAGTTTGCTAGAGAGCATTTGGATGATCCAGAAGATGATTGGGATTGGGAGAATGTCATATGGTCAGATGAAACTAAAATATAAATTTTTGGTAAAAACTCAACTCGTCGTGTTTGGAGGACAAAGAATGCCGAGTTGCATCCAAAGAACACTATACCTACTGTGAAGCATGGGGGTGGAAACATCATGCTTTGGGGCTGTTTTTCTGCAAAGGGACCAGGACGACTGATCCGTGTAAAGGAAAGAATGAATGGGGCCATGTATCGTGAGATTTTGAGTGAAAACCTCCTTCCATCAGCAAGGGCATTGAAGATGAAACGTAGCTGGGTCTTTCAGCATGACAATGATCCCAAACACACCGCCCGGGCAACGAAGGAGTGGCTTCGTAAGAAGCATTTCAAGGTCCTGGAGTGGCCTAGCCAGTCTCCAGATCTCAACCCCATAGAAAATCTTTGGAGGGAGTTGAAAGTCCATGTTTTGCCCAGCAAAAGCCTCAAAACATCACTGCTCTAGAGGAGATCTGCATGGAGGAATGGGCAAAAAGATCAGCAACAGTGTGTGAAAACCTTGTGAAGACTTACAGAAAACGTTTGACTTCTGTCATTGCCAACAAAGGGTATATAACAAAGTATTGAGATAAACTTTTGTTATTGACCAAATACTTGTTTTGCACCATAATTTGCAAATCAATTCATTAAAAATTGTGATTTTCTGGATTTTTTTTCTCATTTTGTCTGTCATAGTTGAAGTGTACCTATGATGAAAATGACAGGCCTCTCTCATCTTTTTAAGTGGGAGAACTTGCACAATTGGTGGCTGACTAAATACCTTTTTGCTCCACTGTATATATACATATACAGTTGAAGTCGGAAGTTTACATACACTGAGGTTGGAGTCATTAAAACTCATTTTTCAACCACTCCACAAATGTTTTGTTAACAAACTGCAGTTTTGGCAAGTCGGATAGGACGTCTACTTTGTGCATGACAAGTAATTTTTCCCAAAATTATTTACAGACAGATTATTTCACTTATAACTCACTGTATTACAATTCCACTGGGTCAGAAGTTTACATATACTAAGTTGACTGTGCTTTTAAACAGCTTGGAAAATTCCAGAAAATGATGCCCTTACTTTAGAAGCTTCAGCTAATTGACATAATTTTAATCAATTGGAGGTGTACCTCTTTGCTGATTTCAAAATAAATCAGTCAAGAAAATTGTAGACCTCCACAAGTCTGGTTCATCCTTGGGAGCAATTTCCAAACGCCTGAAGGTACCACGTTCATCTGTACAAACAACAGTATGCAAGTATAAACACCATGGGACCACACAGCCGTCATACTGCTCAGGAAGGAGACGCGTTCTGTCTCCTAGACTTGAACGTATTTTGGTGCGAAAAGTGCAAATCAATCCAAGAACAACAGCAAAGGACCTTGTGAAGATGCTGGAGGAAACAGGTACAAAACTAACTATATCCACAGTAAAACGAGTCCTATATCGACATAACCTGAAAGGTCGCTCTGCAAGGAAGAAGCCACTGCTCCAAAACCGCCATTAAAAAGCCAGACTGCGGTTTGCAACTGCACATGGAGACGAAGATTGTACTTTTTTAAGAAATGGCCTCTGGTCTGATGAAACAAAACTAGAACTGTTTGGCTGTAATGACCATTGCTATGTTTGGAGGAAAAATGGGGAGGCTTGCAAGCCAAAGAACACCATCCCAATCGTGAAGCATGGAGGTGGCAGCATCATGTTGTGGGGGTGCTTTGCTGCAGGAAATGGACTGGTGCACTTCACAAAATAGTTGTGTCTTCAAATGGGTCTTCCAAATGAACAATGACCCCAAGCATACTTCCAAAGTTGTGGCAAAATGGCTTAAGGACAACAAAGTCAAGGTATTGAAGTGGCCATCACAAAGCCCTGACCTCAATCCTATAGAACATTTGTGGGCAGAACTCAGTTACACCAACTCTGTCAGGAGGAATGGGCCAAAATCCACCCAACTTATTGTGGGAATCTTGTGAAAGGCTACCTGAAATGTTTGACCCAAGTTAAACAATTTAAAAGCAGTGCTACCAAATACTAATTGAGTGTATGTAAACTTCTGTCCCACTGGGAATGTGATGAAAGAAATAAAAGCTTAAATAAATCGTTCTCTCTACTATTATTCTGACATTTTACATACTTAAAAGTGGTGATCCTAACTGACAGGGAAGTTTTACTTGGATTAAATGTCAGGAATTGTGAAAAACTGAGTTTAAATGTATTTGGCTAAGGTGTATATAAACTTCTGACTTCAACTGAATATACTTTTTCCCCTTTTTCTCCCCAATTCATAGTTACAGTCTTGTCCCATCACTGCATCTCCCGTACGGACTCGGGAGAGGTGAAGGTCGTGAGCCATGTGTCCTCCGAAACACGACCCTTCCAAGCCACACTGCTTGTTTAACCCGGAAGCCAGCCGCACCAATGTGTCGGATGAAACACCGCACAGCTGGCGACTGAAGTCAGTGTGCATGCGCCTGGCTGCCACAGGGAGTCTCTAGAGCGTGATGGGACAAGGACATCTCACCCTACCAAACCCTCCCCTAACCCGGACGACGCTGGGACAATTGTGTGCCGCCTCATTGGTCTCCCGGGCGTGGCCGGTTCAGTCACAGCCTGTGATCGAACCTTGATCTGTAGTGATGCCTCTTTGTGGAGTATTGCCATTGAACAGTTGGGCAGGTTGATGTGTGGTTAGCTCTCTGTCCTGACGGACCCTAGAAATCAACACTGACACTCCCATGCAAACAAAAACACTTGTTCAGGCAGATTGGTTGTGTTGGGACCGGATACCAAAAGGTCTCTTTTGTTCAGTGTATGTTACTGTAACTTTGATTAGGCCAGTTGTCTACACAGTACACTCGTTATTTGGGTAGTATCTAAGCACTGGAAGTAGTTAGATGTTAGCTGTGTAGCATTTTAGTGTTTAGCTCTACATTATATTTGATATGTTATTGAACTGAGTAAACATATTCAAGGCTTGTTTATTACACAAGGTTGCAAGTTTTGTTTTCCAGTAAAATGTTTCTGTGTTTTGTTCACTGCAGGCAGAATTCACAGAGAGTGAGAGAGGGCTTCAGGCTATCCCTACTCGCGGCTAGCAAAGTTGTTCTCCCCGTCGGGACTACAAGAACACAATTTAAGTAAGAAGATATACTCTAGACGAAACTTACAGTACTTCAGGTATTTTCACTAGACACTTGAGAGATATTTATAATTTATATACTTGAATGTGGATGTCACTGTATATTCACTAACCCATATCCATATGTCTGTGGAAAGCTATGAATGCAAAGCCAGACAGTAAGCAGTATATCATAACATATAATAGGAATAATGTCCCTTTGATTTTAGGAGTTCCGATCTGAACACCTGTCACTTTTTGGCAAGGGCACGCCCCAGCACCAGGTCTCCCCTGCTGGAGTTGGGGGAGGGTATGTGTGTGTCTCAGTGTCTCAGTGTGTGTGTGTGTCTCAGTGTGTGTGTGTGTGTGTGTGTGTGTGTGTGTGGTGTGTGCATGTTTCTGAGTGTGTATGTGTGTGAGAGAGAGGTAGAAGATGAAACAGCCGTCGAGGAGGTGTTGATCACACAGCCAGACAGGGTGAGTGACAGACAATACCTGCTGTAAAATTCCCTCACATCTCCGCTGATCTGTATTCATAGATCTTGTCTGCTCCCCAGCACCAAACTGTACCCCACACCAGCCAGCTCCTTTAGCACGCATCGCCCCACTCCTCACACTCACTTCACTCCTCAACTCACATGTTAGACCCCTCTCATTTTCTTCCTTAAGTATTTACCAAGTCTTTGTTCTCTGTCTAAATGATAGCTCTGATCACTAGCTAGAGATGCTGAAAGAAGCTCTCTCTCAATTCAATTCATTTCAAGGGGCTTTATTGGCATGAGAAACATGTGTTAACATTGCCAAAGCAAGTGAGGTAGATAACATATAAAAGTGAAATAAACAATAAAAATTAACAGTAAACATTACACATACAGAAGTTTCAAAACAATAAAGACATTACAAATGTCATATTATGTATATATACTGTGTTGTAACAATCTCTCTCTCTCTCTCTCTCTCTCTCTCTCTCTCTCTCTCTCTCTCTCTCTCTCTCTGACAATATGGACTTTCTTTATTCCACCACTCCACTCCTAATCTCACCTAATTCGGATTCTTCAAATGTAAGTCTTTCCCGTTTAAGTGTGTTCTCAGACTCCTAATGCCTAACAGATGTCTGGTCTGTGTCATGTTTCTCTGTGAAGGTTTGTTAAGGGGCTTCAATACTCAGTGAGTAAAAAGCTGATGCAGAATGAACATTTATTTGCCACATTACATCCCTATCAACACTGCTTGAATTATATACCAGTATTTATTAACTCCATACATTGTTTGGTTATGATGTAATATCTGGATGACGCTGATGGAAGTTTATATATGATCTTTGTCAGAGCTATATCAATGGTGGAACTGGAAAAAAAGAGCATGTCTGGGACATGTCCTACCCCTATCCCATGGCTTAGCACAGTGCACCAACTTCCTAAAACACATTCTATGTTATAACAGAAGACAGAATTGAAATACAGGACTACACAGAGTCAGCCTGTACAACTGAATTAGTTTTGTTGTGGCAGATGTAGGCAATAGTTTTGACTGACTATGTGTCATTTAATTTCTGCGGGAATTGTTTTGACAAAACAAGTTAGCGTAAAAGTGGGAAACGTCGGCTAAAACAAAAGGCTGTTTCTTTTTGCACCTATGTGAAGCATGTGTCAGTCTTCAGCGCGGTGTTCCACTGGAAGTGACATCAGAGCCCTGGAGGGCTTGTGCTGGGAGAAGGAGCTGTTTTGATATGATTTCACAGAACAGAGACAGTAGACCAAACAGAGCAGTCTCAGGGCTTGTCTGTCTACCTCTGTTGTTAGAATTTCACTATACAAACAGTAGCAATGAACTTGAAGGTGCTTTGCCATGCAGGACTGGGTCTTTATGTTTCTGTCTGTCACCTGCAATGACTGCAGAATTAAAGTGTAATGGATTTCGTTGCTAATTTATACTTTAATGTGAACTTTTTGACATGGATGCTGGCAGACTAGGGAGAGTCTGTCTTCAATAACTTCTTCATCCTGGCCACTGAACAAGACTGACGTACATGAACCTGCCAGAATAAAGGATACCCCAACATAAAGTGTCTTAATAGGGCGTTGGGCCACCACAAGCCACCAGAACATCTTCAGTGCTCATTGGCATAGATTCTACAAGTGTCTGGAACTCTATTGGAGGGATGCGACACGATTATTTAATGAGAAATTCCATCATTTGGTGTTTCATTGATGGTGGTGGAAAATGTCTCCGGCGCCACTCCAGAATCTCCCATAATGTTTCATAACGGGGCATTTTTATACATGACCCTAAGCATGATGCAATGTTAACTGATAAATTGACTAAGGAACCACACCTGTGTGGATGGAAGCACCTGCTTTCTCTATACTTTGTATCCCTCATTTTCTGAAGTATTTTCTTTATTTTGCCAGTTACCTATATTATTTTATTCATCATATTATCTCAAATTGGGTTGACTGAGTTTGACCTACATTTCAACTCCTATTGGCTCTGTTTATGCATTCTGATTGGGTGTATAGTTCAAGACGACCATATGAACCACCAACCTGATTGAATGTCACTGGACAGAACCAGTGATTGACCCTATAGTTGAACAGAGCTCCTTACTGGCTGTCTCTAGCCTGGACTGTGTCTGGCTCGGAGGTGATGATGCCCATAGCCCATCAGAGATTGATGGAGGGCAGACACCAGCAGCAGGAATGAGCTCTATGCTTTGAAGTCTTCCACATGGAGGGAAATTGATATATCAGTTTAAGACCAGGACCCTATTAAAGGAGGCCCCGTCAGGTTAATGCAATAGCCTCCACATTTCCCCCCAACCTCATTCAGGCCGCTCGGACAGGGCCCTAATTCCTGCCCTGGCCCTGCTCGCCCCACTCGCACCAATCTCATTTTATCTTCTCCCATCAGCAATATTCCTCCCATTGGAGGCAATACGGTGTGGAGTAAATCACACAGTTAAACACTGGCTTGGGCCATCCCATACGCTGTCTCTCTCTATTTCTCGGCATCTCTCTTTCATATCTCTTTCTCTTTCCCTCTCTCTCTCCCTCCAGCCCGAGATTCTCGTGGCATTGGGATCGTAAGCCGTTTCGGCCGGTCAGTGGAGGGCCTCGGTCTGTCAACCCCCCCCCCCCCTTACCCTTCCATCACTCAATGGGCACCCTAATCCCACCCTACCCTTCTTCCAGCAGGTCTCACCCGGCTCTGTCCCCTGGTCAAAGAGACCAATCAAAGGACCCCAGGACCTCAGAGGTGAGCCTTGGTCTCATTCATTTTTAATGACATGCAGAAATACATTTACATAAAAAAATTATTTTCAATTCAGACATCCTGTATTTATTATTAAACCTTTGTCTTTGGGGTCAGATCACTGGATATTGGCTATCCATCAGAATCAAGTCTCAAGCTGCCTCCCAAATGGCACCCTCCTACTGGGCACAGACGTCAATTCAACGTCTATTCCATGTTGGTTCAACATACTTTTATTTAATTAATGTGGAAACAATGTTGATTCAACCAGTCTGTGCCCAGTGGGCTATTTCCTACATTGTGTGCTACTTTTTACCAGAGCCCTTCGGAGAATAGGGTGCCATTTGGGATGAAGCCTCAGTGTTTTAGGGACCAGTGTTGGTCCGACAAAATAGATAATCTCTATGTTTTATAGTTTCTGGTTAAAAGGAAATAGAGATTATATACCCTGAGAACTAACATGTGTTCTATTACATGTCTGGGTTAGGCAATTCCCGTACCATTTCTGATACAACAGCTTCTGTTAACCTGCTATGGTCAGGCTTGTGTGGTGGACGTGGGTCATCTGCTAATCTTCACCTATTAGTAAAGAAGATGGGACCTTTTTGCTGATATGGATATGATTTAGACAGACTAACCAAAATATTTCAGGTAACACTCAAGTACAACTGGCTTGTTTTCAGGTTTAGGTCTGTAACAGTAGTAGTAGTAGTAAGTAGTAATAAGTAGTAGTGGAAGTAGTAGTAGTAGTTGTTGTTGTAGTAGAACTTATAGTAGTAGTACTTGTTGCAGTAGTAGTGGTAGTGGTAGTAATAGTAGTTGTAGTAGTAGTAGTAATAGTATTAGTAGCAGTAGTAGTATTTGTTGTAGTATTAGTAGCAGTAGCAGTAGTAGTAGTTGTAGTAGTAGTAGTAGTATTAGTAGTAGTAGTATCAGTGGTGGTGGTTGTAGTAGTAGAAGCAGTAGTAGCAGTATTCGTAGCAGCAGTAGTAGTAGTAGTAGTAGAAGTAGTACTAATGGAGTAGTAATATTAGTAGTAGTAGTAGTAGTAGTAATGGCAGTGGCAATAGTACTATTAGTAATAGTAGCAGCAGTAGTAGTAGTGGTAGTGGTAGTGGTAGTGGTAGTGGTAGTGGTAGTGGTAGTGGTAGTGGTAGTGGTAGTAGTAGTAGTAGTAGTATTAATGGCAGCGGCAATAGTAGTGTTATTAATAGTAGTAGTAGTGATAGTGGTAGTGGTAGTAGTAGTTGTTGTTGTTGTAATAGTAGTACTGGTAGTAGTAGTACCAGTAGTAGTAGTAGTAGTAGTAGTAAACTAGTAATAGTAGTAATAATAGTAGTTATAGTAGTAATAATAGTAGTAATAGTATTAGTAGTAGTGGTTGTTGTAGTATTAGTATTAGTAGTTTTAGTAGTAATAGTAGTACTAGTATTAGATGCAGTAGTAGTAGTAGTTGTAGTATTAGATGCAGTAGTAGTAGTAGTAGTAGCAGTAGTAGTAGTAGTAGTAGTAGTAGTGGTGGTGGTGGTGGTGGTGGTGGTAGTAGTGGTGGCGGTAGTAGTCGTAGTAGTAGAAGCAGCAGTAGTAGTAGTAGTAATAGTAGTAGTAGTATTATTAGTAGTAGCAGCAGCAGTAGTGGTAGTAGCATTATTAGTAGTAAAGAAGAGTAAAGAAGATGGGACCTTTTTGCTGATATGGATATGATTTAGACAGACTAACCAAAATATTTCAGGTAACACTCAAGTACAACTGGCTTGTTTTCAGGTTTAGGTCTGTAACAGTAGTAGTAGTAGTAAGTAGTAATAAGTAGTAGTGGTGGAAGTAGTAGTAGTAGTTGTTGTTGTAGTAGAACTTATAGTAGTAGTACTTGTTGCAGTAGTAGTGGTAGTGGTAGTAATAGTAGTTGTAGTAGTAGTAGTAATAGTATTAGTAGCAGTAGTAGTATTTGTTGTAGTATTAGTAGCAGTAGCAGTAGTAGTAGTTGTAGTAGTAGTAGTAGTATTAGTAGTAGTAGTATCAGTGGTGGTGGTTGTAGTAGTAGAAGCAGTAGTAGCAGTATTCGTAGCAGCAGTAGTAGTAGTAGTAGTAGAAGTAGTACTAATGGAGTAGTAATATTAGTAGTAGTAGTAGTAGTAGTAATGGCAGTGGCAATAGTACTATTAGTAATAGTAGCAGCAGTAGTAGTAGTGGTAGTGGTAGTGGTAGTGGTAGTGGTAGTGGTAGTGGTAGTGGTAGTGGTAGTAGTAGTAGTAGTAGTATTAATGGCAGCGGCAATAGTAGTGTTATTAATAGTAGTAGTAGTGATAGTGGTAGTGGTAGTAGTAGTTGTTGTTGTTGTAATAGTAGTACTGGTAGTAGTAGTACCAGTAGTAGTAGTAGTAGTAGTAGTAAACTAGTAATAGTAGTAATAATAGTAGTTATAGTAGTAATAATAGTAGTAATAGTATTAGTAGTAGTGGTTGTTGTAGTATTAGTATTAGTAGTTTTAGTAGTAATAGTAGTACTAGTATTAGATGCAGTAGTAGTAGTAGTTGTAGTATTAGATGCAGTAGTAGTAGTAGTAGTAGCAGTAGTAGTAGTAGTAGTAGTAGTAGTGGTGGTGGTGGTGGTGGTGGTGGTAGTAGTGGTGGCGGTAGTAGTCGTAGTAGTAGAAGCAGCAGTAGTAGTAGTAGTAATAGTAGTAGTAGTATTATTAGTAGTAGCAGCAGCAGTAGTGGTAGTAGCATTATTAGTAGTAGTAGCAGCAGCAGTAGTAGTAGTGGTGGTGGTGGTGGTGGTGGTAGTTGTTGTTGGAGTAGTAGTAATAGTAGTAGTAGTTGTTGTAGAAGTATTAGTTGTAGTAGTAGTACCAGTAGTATTATTAGTAGTAGTCATTCCAGTAGTAGTAGTAGCAGTAGTAGTTGTATCCTGACCTCCGTTTGCCTACTAAGGTATTGGACTAAAGACTTAGAACAAGGCTTTCAGGCTTGAAGAAATTAGTATTTTGACATTTTGTGTTAGATCTATGCCCATGCAAATTCTTTACTCTCATCACCACTGTAGTAGGTAGTAGGATTAAACCCTGTGTTGTTCCAGTTATTGGCCTCTCCTGAGACATTATGTTGTGACTGATTGTCTGAGCTGCATCAGGTCCATCAATTGAATTCAAAGAAAATGTTATCCATTACTCCCCAAACCCAAACAGCAGATGTTGTGGGGTATTTGTAAGTCGACTTCCTTTATTATGTTAATGGCCCTATCTTCTCATATACGCCATTTCCATTTGAGCTGGGTAGGAAATCATCAGATGGATTTGGCTCCTTCAACAACTGGTTTTTGACATTCTGTTGATGAGATGAAATATGAAATGCATTTCAAAAGAGAATGGCATATGACAATCACACAACATAAAATGCCTTTTGAATGAGTGGAAGATCACAATGCCATCCTGCCGCCATGGTCTGTTTTTAAGACGCTGTCTTGTATAAATGTAGCATTGATTATATTCTGTTGAAGTGTACAGGCAACAAAGGATGGGGACATATTGTGGATACAATGCTTGTGCTTTTCTTAATTCTCTTGATATATATTAGCATAAAGCATGAAAACACATCGACACTCATAGTACAGTATTATGGTAATAATGCACTGTGGAAACACAGGGATACACTATCACATTGTACATGATCTCTTCCTACTAGTTCGTTTTCCCTTTGTTTTATTCACACTGACTCAGACACTCAGAGTGTGCCCTTTCCACTCTGTGACCTGCCACACCCTGCTCTGTGTGTATGTCTGTATGTGTGTGTGCGTGCGTTTGTGTGTGCGTGCTTGCCTATGTGCATGTTTTTTAGTTTGTGAGTGTTTCAGTGTATGTGTGCGTATGTGTATCTGTGTGTATGTGTGCATGTATATCTGTGTGTGTGTGTGTGCATCTATGTGTGTGTGTGTGTGTGTGTGTGTGTGTGTGTGTGTGTGTGTGTGTGTGTGTGTTTCAGTGTCTGTGTGCTTGTGTGTATCTCTGTGTGTGCATGTGTATCTGTGTGTGTGCATGTGTGTATCTGTGTGTGTGTGCGTGTGTGTGTGTGTGTGTGTGTGTGTGCGTGTGTGCATGCGTGTGTGTGTGTGTGTGTGTGTGTCTGTGTCTGCGTGTATCTGTGTGCATGTGTGTACAGCCTGGGCTCAGAGGCATAGCGTTGGGTTGCATGAGGGAGCGTGGTGGCAGAGCACTCCTCTGATGGACCAGATCCAGTGTTCACTGAAGCCTTTCGCATATATATAGAACTTCTGAATATCTAAACCATTATTTAGCATCCAAATCAGTTCTGCTTGTCTGACTGATGGACAATTTCAGCGTGACCCCAGTCTCTTTGCATGTGACCTATACTGTCTAGATTCTTGCATATTGTTTGGATGTTCACATTGACTTCTCTCCCTTTTCTTTCTTTGATCCTTTTAACATGCTCTTTGTGTTGGAATTCATGAAATATTCATGTTTGGACTACGGCTTTTCCATATCTTTATATACAATTATTGGCACCCTTCCTGTTATGTCGAGCCATCTAATAGTGGGTATTAAGTTCATTTAAGTGTGACTTCAGATTTTTTTGACAGTTTAGCCATTTTATGTCATGAATTGATAAGGTGATACATTATGAGGGAGGAAGCGGTGTGATTACCTTCTTAGCCTGCCATTAATATTGATCATCAAAAGCAATGTGTATTACACAGGCCTACAGTATATATCAGGGTTTTAATGTGAGCAAAACAAATTATGATTATATTTAAATTATTATTATATTTTTATTATTATATTGTACTATTACAAGATATTTATATTATTATTACTATTATTATATTATTATATGTATAATATTATTATTAATAGATTATTATTATTATTAATATAATATTTTTATTATTATCATATTATTATTATTATTATTATTATATTTATAATATAAACACATTTCTGTATTTTCTTCCATTCATAATAGTCATTATCACCATCATCATCACAACAATCAGAGAAATTAAATATGACTTAATATGGGTAGACCATGGGTTCTCAAAGAAAAAGGCTGGTGGTTATGTGTCTTGGCTGTATTATTTATGCGTCTTACTGGCTGCAGTGGTTATGTGTCTTACTGGCTGTAGTGGTTTTGTGTCTTACCGGCTGTAGTGGTTATGTGTCTCATTGGCTGTAGTGGTTGTGTCTTTTATGCTGTAGTGGTTATGTGTCTTATTGGCTGTAGAGGTTGTGTCTTTTATGCTGTAGTGGTTATGCATCTTACTGGCTGCAGTGGTTATGTGTCTTACTGGCTGTAGTGGTTATGTGTCTTATTGGCTGTAGTGGTTATGTGTCTAATTGGCTGTAGTGGTTATGTGTCTTATTGGCTGTAGTGATTATGTGTCTTATTGGCTGTAGTGGTTATGTGTCTAATTGGCTGTAGTGGTTATGTGTCTTATTGGCTGTAGTGATTATGTGTCTTATTGGCTGTAGTGGTTATGTGTCTAATTGGCTGTAGTGGTTATGTGTCTTATTGGCTGTAGTGATTATGTGTCTTATTGGCTGTAGTGGTTATGTGTCTTATTGGCTGTAGTGGTTATGTGTCTTACTGGCTGTAGTGGTTGTGTGTTTTATTGGCTGTAGTGGTTATGTGTCTTATTGGCTGTAGTGGTTATGTGTCTTACTGGCTGTAGTGGTTATGTGTCTTATTGGCTGTAGTGGTTATGTGTCTTATTGGCTGTAGTGGTTATGTGTCTTATTGGCTGTAGTGGTTGTGTCTTTTATGCTGTAGTGGTTATGTGTCTTATTGGCTGTAGTGGTTGTGTCTTTTATGCTGTAGTGGTTATGTGTCTTACTGGCTGTACTGGTTATGTGTCTTACTGGCTGTAGTGGTTATGTGTCTTATTGGCTGTAGTGGTTGTGTCTTTTATGCTGTAGTGGTTATGTGTCTTATTGGCTGTAGTGGTTGTGTCTTTTATGCTGTAGTGGTTATGTGTCTTATTGGCTGTAGTGGTTATGTGTCTTACTGGCTGTAGTGGTTATGTGTCTTATTGGCTGTAGTGGTTATGTGTCTTACTGGCTGTAGTGGTTATGTGTCTTATTGACTGTATTGGTTATGTGTCTTGTTGGCTGTAGTGGTTGTGTCTTATTGGCTGTAGTGGTTATGTGTCTTACTGGCTGTAGTGGTTATGTGTCTTATTGACTGTAGTGGTTATGTGTCTTATTGACTGTATTGGTTATGTGTCTTGTTGGCTGTAGTGGTTATGTGTCTTATTGACTGTATTGGTTATGTGTCTTGTTGGCTGTAGTGGTTGTGTCTTATTGGCTGTTGTGGTTATGTGTCTTATTGGCTGTATTGGTTATGTGTCTTGTTGGCTGTAGTGGTTGTGTCTTATTGGCTGTAGTGTTATGTGTCTTACTGGCTGTAGTGGTTATGTGTCTTATTGACTGTAGTGGTTATGTGTCTTATTGGCTGTATTGGTTATGTGTCTTGTTGGCTGTAGTGGTTGTGTCTTGTTGGCTGTAGTGGTTGTGTCTTAGTGGCTGTAGTTATTATGTGTCTTATTGGCTGTAGTGGTTATGTGTCTTATTGGATTTATTGGTTATGTGTCTTACTGGCTGTAGTGGTTATGTGTCTTACTGGCTGTAGTGGTTATGTGTCTTATTGGCTGTAGTGGTTATGTGTCTTACTGGCTGTAGTGGTTATGTGTCTTATTGGCTGTAGTGGTTGTGTCTTTTATGCTGTAGTGGTTATGTGTCTTGCTGGCTGTAGTGGTTGTGTCTTACTGGCTGTAGTAGCTATGTGTCTTACTGGCTGTAGTGGTTATGTGTCTTACTGGCTGTTGTGGGTATGTGTATTATTGACTGTAGTGGTTATGTGTCTTGTTGGCTGTAGTGGTTGTGTCTTGTTGACTGTAGTGGTTATGTGTCTTATTGGCTGTAGTTTATGTGTCTTACTGGCTGTGCTGGTTGTGTCTTATTGGCTGTAGTGGTTATATGTTTTATTGGCTGTAGTGGTTATGTGTCTTACTGGCTGTAGTGGTTATGTGTCTTATTGGCTGTAGTGGTTGTGTCTTTTATGCTGTAGTGGTTATGTGTCTTAATGGCTGTATTATTGATGTGTCTCACTGGCTGTAGTGGTTATGTGTCTTAATGGCTGTAGTGGTTATGTGTTTTACTGGCTGTAGTGGTTATGTGTCTTACTGGCTGTAGTGGTTATGTGTTTTACTGGCTGTAGTGGTTGTGTCTTATTGACTGTAGTGGTTATGTGTCTTATTGGCTGTATTGGTTATGTGTCTTATTGGCTGTAGTGGTTATGTGTCTTATTGGCTGTAATGGTTATGTGTCTTCCTGGCTGTAGTGGTTATGTGTCTTATTGGCTGTAGTGGTTATGTGTCTTACTGCCTGTAGTGGTTGTGTCTTATTGGCTGTAGTGGTTATGTGTCTTACTTCCTGTAGTGGTTGTGTCTTATTGGCTGTAGTGGTTATGTGTCTTATTGACTGTAGTGGTTATGTGTCTTATTGGCTGTATTGGTTATGTGTCTTATTGGCTGTAGTGGTTATGTGTCTTATTGGCTGTAATGGTTATTAGTCTTACTGGCTGTAGTGGTTGTGTGTCTTACTGGCTATAGTGGTTATGTGTCTTTTGGCTGTAGTGGTTATGTGTCTTATTGGCTGTAGCCGTTGTGTCTTACTGGCTGTAGTGGTTATGTGTCTTACTGGCTGTAGTGGTTATGTGTCTTATTGGCTGTAGTGGTTGTGTCTTACTGGCTGTAGTGGTTATCTGTCTTACTGCATGTAGTGGTTATGTGTCTTATTGGCTGTAGTGGTTATGTGTCTTACTGGCTGTAGTGGTTGTGTCTTATTGCCTGTAGTGGTTATGTGTCTTACTGCCTGTTGTGGTTGTGTCTTCTTGGCTGTAGTGGTTACGTGTCTTACTGGCTGTAGTGGTTGTGTCTTACTGGCTGTAGTGGTTATGTGTCTTATTGGCTGTAGTGGTTATGTGTCTTACCGGCTGTAGTGGTTATGTGTCTTATTGGCTGTAGTGGTTGTGTCTTTTATGCTGTAGTGGTTATGTGTCTTTTGGGCTGTAGTGGTTATGTGTCTTATTGGCTGTATTATTTTTGTGTCTTACTGGCTGTAGTGGTTATGTGTCTTACTGGCTGTAGTGGTTATGTGTCTTATTGGCTGTAGTGGTAATGTGTCTTTCTGGCTGTAGCGGTTGTGTCTTATTGTCTGTAGTGGTTATGTGTCTTACTGCCTGTTGTGGTTGTGTATTATTGGCTGTAGTGGTTATGTGTCTTATTGGCTGTAGTGGTTATGTATCTTACTGGATGTAGTGGTTTTGTGTCTTATTGGCTGTAGTGGTTATGTGTCTTATTGGCTGTAGTGGTTATTTGTCTTACTGCCTGTAGTGGTTGTGTCTTATTGACTCTAGTGGTTATGTGTCTTATTGGCTGTATTGGTTATGTGTCTTATTGGCTGTATTGGTTGTGTGTCTTATTGGCTGTAGAGGTTATGTGTCTTAGTGGCTGTAGTGGTTATGTGTCTTAGTGGCTGTAGTGATTATGTGTCTTATTGACTCTAGTGGTTATGTGTCTTACTGGCTGTAGTGGTTATGTGTCTTACTGGCTGTAGTGGTTATGTGTCTTATTGGCTGTAGAGGTTGTGTGTCCTTTTTGCTGTAGTGGTAATATGTCTTTCTGGCTGTAGCGGTTGTGTCTTATTGGCTGTAGTGGTTATGTGTCTTACTGCCTGTAGTGGTTGTGTCTTATTGACTCTAGTGGTTTATGTGTCTTATTGGCTGTAGTGGTTATGTGTCTTATTGGCTGTATTGGTTGTGTGTCTTATTGGCTGTAGTGGTTACGTGTCTTACTGGCTATAGTGGTTCTGTGTCTTAATGGCTGTAGTGGTTATGTGTCTTAGTGGCTGTAGTGGTTATGTGTCTTACTGGCTGTAGTGGTTATGTGTCTTACTGGCTGTAGTGGTTATGTGTCTTATTGGCTGTATTGGTAATGTGTCTTTCTGGCTGTAGCGGTTGTGTCTTATTGTCTGTAGTAGTTATGTGTCTTACTGCCTGTTGTGGTTGTGTATTATTGGCTGTAGTGGTTATGTGTCTTTTTGGCTGTATTATTTATGCGTCTCACTGGCTGCAGTGGTTATGTATCTTACTGGCTGTAGTGGTTATGCGTCTTACTGGCTGTAGTGGTTATGTGTCTTACCGGCTGTAGTGGTTATGTGTCTTATTGGCTGTAGTGGTTGTGTCTTTTATGCTGTAGTGGTTATGTGTCTTATTGCCTGTAGTGGTTATGTGTCTTATTGGCCTTATTATTTATGCATCTTACTGGCTGCAGTTGTTATGTGTCTTACTGGCTGTAGTAGTTATGTGTCTTATTTGCTGTAGTGGTTATGTGTCTTACTGGCTGTAGTGGTTATGTGTCTTTTTGGCTGTAGTGGTTATGTGTCTTATTTGCTGTAGTGGTTATGTGTGTTATTGGCTGTAGTGGTTATGTGTCTTATTGGCCTTATTATTTATGCATCTTACTGGCTGCAGTTGTTATGTGTCTTACTGGCTGTAGTAGTTATGTGTCTTATTTGCTGTAGTGGTTATGTGTCTTACTGGCTGTAGTGGTTATGTGTCTTTTTGGCTGTAGTGGTTATGTGTCTTATTTGCTGTAGTGGTTATGTGTGTTATTGGCTGTAGTGGTTATGTGTCTTATTGGCTGTAGTGGTTATGTGTCTTATTGACTGTAGTGGTTATGTGTCTTATTGGCTGTAGTGGTTATGTGTCTTATTGGCTGTAGTGGTTATGTGTCTTACTGGCTGTAGTGGTTATGTGTCTGACTGGCTGTTGTGGTTATGTGTCTTATTGCCTGTAGTGGTTGTGTCTTATTGGCTGTAGTGGTTATGTGTCTTATTGGCTGTAATGGTTATGTGTCTTATTGGCTGTAGTGGTTATGTGTCTTAATGGCTGTAGTGATTGTGTCTTATTGGCGCTAGTGGTTATGTGTCTTATTGGCTGTAGTGGTTATGTGTCTTACTGGCTGTAGTGGTTATGTGTCTTACTGGCTGTTGTGGTTATGTGTCTTATTGACTGTAGTGGTTATGTGTCTTATTGGCTGTAGTGGTTATGTGTCTTATTGACTGTAGTGGTTATGTGTCTTATTGGCTGTAGTGGTTATGTGTCTTATTGGCTGTAGTGGTTGTTACTTACATGCTGTAGTGGTTATCTGTCTTACTGCATGTAGTGGTTATGTGTCTTATTGGCTGTAGTGGTTATGTGTCTTATTGGCTGTAGTGGTTATGTGTCTTACTGGCTGTAGTGGTTATGTGTCTTACTGGCTGTAGTTGTTATGTGTCTTTTGGCTGTAGTGGTTATGTGTCTTATTGGCTGTAGTGGTTGTGTGTCTTATTGGCTGTAGTGTTTGTGTGTCTTAATGGCTGTAGTGGTTATGTGTCTTATTGGCTGTAGTGGTTATGTGTCTTATTGGCTGTAGCCGTTGTGTCTTACTGGCTGTAGTGGTTATGTGTCTTATTGACTGTAGTGGTTATGTGTCTTATTGGCTGTAGTTGTTATGTGTCTTTTGGCTGTAGTGGTTATGTGTCTTATTGGCTGTAGCCGTTGTGTCTTACTGGCTGTAGTGGTTATGTGTCTTACTGGCTGTAGTTGTTATGAGTCTTATTGGCTGTAGTGGTTGTGTCTTACATGCTGTAGTGGTTATCTGTCTTACTGCATGTAGTGGTTATGTGTCTTATTGGCTGTAGTGGTTATGTGTCTTACTGGCTATAGTGGTTGTGTCTTATTGCCTGTAGTGGTTGTGTCTTATTGGCTGTAATGGTTATGTGTCTTATTGGCTGTAGTGGTTATGTGTCTTAATGGCTGTAGTGATTGTGTCTTATTGGCGCTAGTGGTTATGTGTCTTATTGGCTGTAGTGGTTATGTGTCTTACTGGCTGTAGTGGTTATGTGTCTTACTGGCTGTTGTGGTTATGTGTCTTATTGACTGTAGTGGTTATGTGTCTTATTGGCTGTAGTGGTTATGTGTCTTATTGACTGTAGTGGTTATGTGTCTTATTGGCTGTAGTGGTTATGTGTCTTATTGGCTGTAGTGGTTGTTACTTACATGCTGTAGTGGTTATCTGTCTTACTGCATGTAGTGGTTATGTGTCTTATTGGCTGTAGTGGTTATGTGTCTTATTGGCTGTAGTGGTTATGTGTCTTACTGGCTGTAGTGGTTATGTGTCTTACTGGCTGTAGTTGTTATGTGTCTTTTGGCTGTAGTGGTTATGTGTCTTATTGGCTGTAGTGGTTGTGTGTCTTATTGGCTGTAGTGGTTGTGTGTCTTAATGGCTGTAGTGGTTATGTGTCTTATTGGCTGTAGTGGTTGTGTGTCTTAATGGCTGTAGTGGTTATGTGTCTTATTGACTGTAGTGGTTATGTGTCTTATTGGCTGTAGTTGTTATGTGTCTTTTGGCTGTAGTGGTTATGTGTCTTATTGGCTGTAGCCGTTGTGTCTTACTGGCTGTAGTGGTTATGTGTCTTACTGGCTGTAGTTGTTATGAGTCTTATTGGCTGTAGTGGTTGTGTCTTACATGCTGTAGTGGTTATCTGTCTTACTGCATGTAGTGGTTATGTGTCTTATTGGCTGTAGTGGTTATGTGTCTTACTGGCTATAGTGGTTGTGTCTTATTGCCTGTAGTGGTTGTGTCTTATTGGCTGTTGTGGTTATGTGTCTTATTGGCTGTAGTGGTTATGTGTCTTAATGGCTGTAGTGATTGTGTCTTTTTTGGCGCTAGTGGTTATGTGTCTTATTGGCTGTAGTGGTTATGTGTCTTACTGGCTGTAGTGTTTATGTGTCTTACTGGCTGTTGTGGTTATGTGTCTTATTGACTGTAGTGGTTATGTGTCTTATTGACTGTAGCCGTTGTGTCTTACTAGCTGTAGTGGTTATGTGTCTTATTGACTGTAGTGGTTATGTGTCTTATTGGCTGTAGCCGTTGTGTCTTACTAGCTGTAGTGGTTATGTGTCTTACTGGCTGTAGTTGTTATGAGTCTTATTGGCTGTAGTGGTTGTGTCTTACATGCTGTAGTGGTTATCTGTCTTACTGCATGTAGTGGTTATGTGTCTTATTGGCTGTAGTGGTTATGTGTCTTACTGGCTATAGTGGTTGTTTCTTATTGCCTGTAGTGGTTGTGTCTTATTGGCTGTAGTGGTTATGTGTCTTATTGGCTGTAGTGGTTATGTGTCTGACTGGCTGTTGTGGTTATGTGTCTTATTGACTGTAGTGGTTATGTGTCTTATTGGCTGTAGTGGTTATGTGTCTTATTGGCTGTAGTGGTTATGTGTCTTATTGACTGTAGTGGTTATGTGTCTTATTGGCTGTAGTTGTTATGTGTCTTTTGGCTGTAGTGGTTATGTGTCTTATTGGCTGTAGCCGTTGTGTCTTACTGGCTGTAGTGGTTATGTGTCTTACTGGCTGTAGTTGTTATGAGTCTTATTGGCTGTAGTGGTTGTGTCTTACATGCTGTAGTGGTTATCTGTCTTACTGCATGTAGTGGTTATGTGTCTTATTGGCTGTAGTGGTTATGTGTCTTACTGGCTATAGTGGTTGTGTCTTATTGCCTGTAGTGGTTGTGTCTTATTGGCTGTAGTGGTTATGTGTCTTATTGGCTGTAGTGGTTATGTGTCTGACTGGCTGTTGTGGTTATGTGTCTTATTGACTGTAGTGGTTATGTGTCTTATTGGCTGTAGTGGTTATGTGTCTTATTGGCTGTAGTGGTTATGTGTCTTACTGGCTGTAGTGGTTATGTGTCTTACTGGCTATAGTGGTTATGTGTCTTTTGGCTGTAGCCGTTGTGTCTTACTGGCTGTAGTGGTTATGTGTCTTACTGGCTGTAGTTGTTATGAGTCTTATTGGCTGTAGTGGTTGTGTCTTACATGCTGTAGTGGTTATCTGTCTTACTGCATGTAGTGGTTATGTGTCTTATTGGCTGTAGTGGTTATGTGTCTTTCTGGCTATAGTGGTTGTGTCTTATTGCCTGTAGTGGTTGTGTCTTATTGGCTGTAGTGGTTATGTGGCTTATTGGCTGTAATGGTTATGTGTCTTATTGGCTGTAGTGGTTATGTGTCTTAATGGCTGTAGTGATTGTGTCTTATTGGCGCTAGTGGTTATCTGTCTTATTGGCTGTAGTGGTTATGTGTCTTACTGGCTGTAGTGGTTATGTGTCTTACTGGCTGTTGTGGTTATGTGTCTTATTGACTGTAGTGGTTATGTGTCTTATTGGCTGTAGTGGTTATGTGTCTTTTTGACTGTAGTGGTTATGTGTCTTATTGGCTGTATTATTTATGCGTCTTACTGGCTGCAGTGGTTATGTGTCTTACTGGCTGTAGTGGTTATGTGTCTTATTGGCTGTAGTGGTTATGTGTCTTACTGGCTGTAGTGGTTATGTGTCTTATTGGCTGTATTGGTTGTGTGTCTTATTGGCTGTAGTGGTTACGTGTCTTACTGGCTGTAGTGGTTCTGTGTCTTACTGGCTGTAGTGGTTATGTGTCTTACTGGCTGTAGTGGTTATGTGTCTTACTGGCTGTAGTGGTTATGTGTCTTATTGGCTGTAGAGGTTGTGTGTCTTATTTGCTGTAGTGGTAATGTGTCTTTCTGGCTGTAGCGGTTGTGCCTTATTGGCTGTAGTGGTTATGTGTCTTACTGCCTGTAGTGGTTGTGTCTTATTGACTCTAGTGGTTATGTGTCTTATTGGCTGTAGTGGTTATGTGTCTTATTGGCTGTATTGGTTATGTGTCTTATTTGCTGTAGTGGTTATGTGTGTTATTGGCTGTAGTGGTTATGTGTCTTATTGGCTGTAGTGGTTATGTGTCTTACTGGCTGTAGTGGTTATGTGTCTGACTGGCTGTTGTGGTTATGTGTCTTATTGCCTGTAGTGGTTGTGTCTTATTGGCTGTAGTGGTTATGTGTCTTACTGCCTGTAGTGGTTGTGTCTTATTGACTCTAGTGGTTATGTGTCTTACTGGCTGTAGTGGTTATGTGTCTTTTTGGCTGTAGTGGTTATGTGTCTTATTTGCTGTAGTGGTTATGTGTGTTATTGGCTGTAGTGGTTATGTGTCTTATTGGCTGTAGTGGTTATGTGTCTTATTGACTGTAGTGGTTATGTGTCTTATTGGCTGTAGTGGTTATGTGTCTTATTGGCTGTAGTGGTTATGTGTCTTACTGGCTGTAGTGGTTATGTGTCTGACTGGCTGTTGTGGTTATGTGTCTTATTGCCTGTAGTGGTTGTGTCTTATTGGCTGTAGTGGTTATGTGTCTTATTGGCTGTAATGGTTATGTGTCTTATTGGCTGTAGTGGTTATGTGTCTTAATGGCTGTAGTGATTGTGTCTTATTGGCGCTAGTGGTTATGTGTCTTATTGGCTGTAGTGGTTATGTGTCTTACTGGCTGTAGTGGTTATGTGTCTTACTGGCTGTTGTGGTTATGTGTCTTATTGACTGTAGTGGTTATGTGTCTTATTGGCTGTAGTGGTTATGTGTCTTATTGACTGTAGTGGTTATGTGTCTTATTGGCTGTAGTGGTTATGTGTCTTATTGGCTGTAGTGGTTGTTACTTACATGCTGTAGTGGTTATCTGTCTTACTGCATGTAGTGGTTATGTGTCTTATTGGCTGTAGTGGTTATGTGTCTTATTGGCTGTAGTGGTTATGTGTCTTACTGGCTGTAGTGGTTATGTGTCTTACTGGCTGTAGTTGTTATGTGTCTTTTGGCTGTAGTGGTTATGTGTCTTATTGGCTGTAGTGGTTGTGTGTCTTATTGGCTGTAGTGGTTGTGTGTCTTAATGGCTGTAGTGGTTATGTGTCTTATTGGCTGTAGTGGTTATGTGTCTTATTGGCTGTAGCCGTTGTGTCTTACTGGCTGTAGTGGTTATGTGTCTTATTGACTGTAGTGGTTATGTGTCTTATTGGCTGTAGTTGTTATGTGTCTTTTGGCTGTAGTGGTTATGTGTCTTATTGGCTGTAGCCGTTGTGTCTTACTGGCTGTAGTGGTTATGTGTCTTACTGGCTGTAGTTGTTATGAGTCTTATTGGCTGTAGTGGTTGTGTCTTACATGCTGTAGTGGTTATCTGTCTTACTGCATGTAGTGGTTATGTGTCTTATTGGCTGTAGTGGTTATGTGTCTTACTGGCTATAGTGGTTGTGTCTTATTGCCTGTAGTGGTTGTGTCTTATTGGCTGTAATGGTTATGTGTCTTATTGGCTGTAGTGGTTATGTGTCTTAATGGCTGTAGTGATTGTGTCTTATTGGCGCTAGTGGTTATGTGTCTTATTGGCTGTAGTGGTTATGTGTCTTACTGGCTGTAGTGGTTATGTGTCTTACTGGCTGTTGTGGTTATGTGTCTTATTGACTGTAGTGGTTATGTGTCTTATTGGCTGTAGTGGTTATGTGTCTTATTGACTGTAGTGGTTATGTGTCTTATTGGCTGTAGTGGTTATGTGTCTTATTGGCTGTAGTGGTTGTTACTTACATGCTGTAGTGGTTATCTGTCTTACTGCATGTAGTGGTTATGTGTCTTATTGGCTGTAGTGGTTATGTGTCTTATTGGCTGTAGTGGTTATGTGTCTTACTGGCTGTAGTGGTTATGTGTCTTACTGGCTGTAGTTGTTATATGTCTTTTGGCTGTAGTGGTTATGTGTCTTATTGGCTGTAGTGGTTGTGTGTCTTATTGGCTGTAGTGGTTGTGTGTCTTAATGGCTGTAGTGGTTATGTGTCTTATTGGCTGTAGTGGTTGTGTGTCTTAATGGCTGTAGTGGTTATGTGTCTTATTGACTGTAGTGGTTATGTGTCTTATTGGCTGTAGTTGTTATGTGTCTTTTGGCTGTAGTGGTTATGTGTCTTATTGGCTGTAGCCGTTGTGTCTTACTGGCTGTAGTGGTTATGTGTCTTACTGGCTGTAGTTGTTATGAGTCTTATTGGCTGTAGTGGTTGTGTCTTACATGCTGTAGTGGTTATCTGTCTTACTGCATGTAGTGGTTATGTGTCTTATTGGCTGTAGTGGTTATGTGTCTTACTGGCTATAGTGGTTGTGTCTTATTGCCTGTAGTGGTTGTGTCTTATTGGCTGTTGTGGTTATGTGTCTTATTGGCTGTAGTGGTTATGTGTCTTAATGGCTGTAGTGATTGTGTCTTTTTTGGCGCTAGTGGTTATGTGTCTTATTGGCTGTAGTGGTTATGTGTCTTACTGGCTGTAGTGTTTATGTGTCTTACTGGCTGTTGTGGTTATGTGTCTTATTGACTGTAGTGGTTATGTGTCTTATTGACTGTAGCCGTTGTGTCTTACTAGCTGTAGTGGTTATGTGTCTTATTGACTGTAGTGGTTATGTGTCTTATTGGCTGTAGCCGTTGTGTCTTACTAGCTGTAGTGGTTATGTGTCTTACTGGCTGTAGTTGTTATGAGTCTTATTGGCTGTAGTGGTTGTGTCTTACATGCTGTAGTGGTTATCTGTCTTACTGCATGTAGTGGTTATGTGTCTTATTGGCTGTAGTGGTTATGTGTCTTACTGGCTATAGTGGTTGTGTCTTATTGCCTGTAGTGGTTGTGTCTTATTGGCTGTAGTGGTTATGTGTCTTATTGGCTGTAGTGGTTATGTGTCTGACTGGCTGTTGTGGTTATGTGTCTTATTGACTGTAGTGGTTATGTGTCTTATTGGCTGTAGTGGTTATGTGTCTTATTGGCTGTAGTGGTTATGTGTCTTACTGGCTGTAGTGGTTATGTGTCTTACTGGCTATAGTGGTTATGTGTCTTTTGGCTGTAGCCGTTGTGTCTTACTGGCTGTAGTGGTTATGTGTCTTACTGGCTGTAGTTGTTATGAGTCTTATTGGCTGTAGTGGTTGTGTCTTACATGCTGTAGTGGTTATCTGTCTTACTGCATGTAGTGGTTATGTGTCTTATTGGCTGTAGTGGTTATGTGTCTTACTGGCTATAGTGGTTGTGTCTTATTGCCTGTAGTGGTTGTGTCTTATTGGCTGTAGTGGTTATGTGGCTTATTGGCTGTAATGGTTATGTGTCTTATTGGCTGTAGTGGTTATGTGTCTTAATGGCTGTAGTGATTGTGTCTTATTGGCGCTAGTGGTTATCTGTCTTATTGGCTGTAGTGGTTATGTGTCTTACTGGCTGTAGTGGTTATGTGTCTTACTGGCTGTTGTGGTTATGTGTCTTATTGACTGTAGTGGTTATGTGTCTTATTGGCTGTAGTGGTTATGTGTCTTTTTGACTGTAGTGGTTATGTGTCTTATTGGCTGTATTATTTATGCGTCTTACTGGCTGCAGTGGTTATGTGTCTTACTGGCTGTAGTGGTTATGTGTCTTATTGGCTGTAGTGGTTATGTGTCTTACTGGCTGTAGTGGTTATGTGTCTTATTGGCTGTATTGGTTGTGTGTCTTATTGGCTGTAGTGGTTACGTGTCTTACTGGCTGTAGTGGTTCTGTGTCTTAATGGCTGTAGTGGTTATGTGTCTTACTGGCTGTAGTGGTTATGTGTCTTACTGGCTGTAGTGGTTATGTGTCTTATTGGCTGTAGAGGTTGTGTGTCTTATTTGCTGTAGTGGTAATGTGTCTTTCTGGCTGTAGCGGTTGTGTCTTATTGGCTGTAGTGGTTATGTGTCTTACTGCCTGTAGTGGTTGTGTCTTATTGACTCTAGTGGTTATGTGTCTTATTGGCTGTAGTGGTTATGTGTCTTATTGGCTGTATTGGTTGTGTGTCTTATTGGCTGTAGTGGTTACGTGTCTTACTGGCTGTAGTGGTTCTGTGTCTTAATGGCTGTAGTGGTTATGTGTCTTAGTGGCTGTAGTGGTTATGTGTCTTTCTGGCTGTAGCGGTTGTGTCTTATTGTCTGTAGTGGTTATGTGTCTTACTGCCTGTTGTGGTTGTGTATTATTGGCTGTAGTGGTTATGTGTCTTTTTGGCTGTATTATTTATGCGTCTCACTGGCTGCAGTGGTTATGTATCTTACTGGCTGTAGTGGTTATGTGTCTTACTGGCTGTAGTGGTTATGTGTCTTTCCGGCTGTAGTGGTTATGTGTCTTATTGGCTGTAGTGGTTGTGTCTTTTATGCTGTAGTGGTTATGTGTCTTATTGCCTGTAGTGGTTATGTGTCTTATTGGCTGTAGTGGTTATGTGTCTTATTGACTGTAGTGGTTATGTGTCTTATTGACTGTAGTGGTTATGTGTCTTATTGGCTGTAGCCGTTGTGTCTTACTAGCTGTAGTGGTTATGTGTCTTACTGGCTGTAGTTGTTATGAGTCTTATTGGCTGTAGTGGTTATGTGTCTTACTGGCTATAGTGGTTGTGTCTTATTGCCTGTAGTGGTTGTGTCTTATTGGCTGTAGTGGTTATGTGTCTTATTGGCTGTAGTGGTTATGTGTCTGACTGGCTGTTGTGGTTATGTGTCTTATTGACTGTAGTGGTTATGTGTCTTATTGGCTGTAGTGGTTATGTGTCTTATTGGCTGTAATGGTTATGTGTCTTACTGGCTGTAGTGGTTATGTGTCTTACTGGCTATAGTGGTTATGTGTCTTTTGGCTGTAGCCGTTGTGTCTTACTGGCTGTAGTGGTTATGTGTCTTACTGGCTGTAGTTGTTATGAGTCTTATTGGCTGTAGTGGTTGTGTCTTACATGCTGTAGTGGTTATCTGTCTTACTGCATGTAGTGGTTATGTGTCTTATTGGCTGTAGTGGTAATGTGTCTTACTGGCTATAGTGGTTGTGTCTTATTGCCTGTAGTGGTTGTGTCTTATTGGCTGTAGTGGTTATGTGTCTTATTGGCTGTAATGGTTATGTGTCTTATTGGCTGTAGTGGTTATGTGTCTTAATGGCTGTAGTGATTGTGTCTTATTGGCGCTAGTGGTTATCTGTCTTATTGGCTGTAGTGGTTATGTGTCTTACTGGCTGTAGTGGTTATGTGTCTTACTGGCTGTTGTGGTTATATGTCTTATTGACTGTAGTGGTTATGTGTCTTATTGGCTGTAGTGGTTATGTGTCTTATTGACTGTAGTGGTTATGTGTCTTATTGGCTGTATTATTTATGCGTCTTACTGGCTGCAGTGGTTATGTGTCTTACTGGCTGTAGTGGTTATGTGTCTTATTGGCTGTAGTGGTTATGTGTCTTACTGGCTTTAGTGGTTATGTGTCTTATTGGCTGTATTGGTTGTGTGTCTTATTGGCTGTAGTGGTTACGTGTCTTACTGGCTGTAGTGGTTCTGTGTCTTAATGGCTGTAGTGGTTATGTGTCTTACTGGCTGTAGTGGTTATGTGTCTTACTGGCTGTAGTGGTTAGGTGTCTTACTGGCTGTAGTGGTTATGTGTCTTATTGGCTGTAGAGGTTGTGTGTCTTATTTGCTGTAGTGGTAATGTGTCTTTCTGGCTGTAGCGGTTGTGTCTTATTGGCTGTAGTGGTTATGTGTCTTACTGCCTGTAGTGGTTGTGTCTTATTGACTCTAGTGGTTATGTGTCTTATTGGCTGTAGTGGTTATGTGTCTTATTGGCTGTATTGGTTGTGTGTCTTATTGGCTGTATTGGTTGTGTGTCTTATTGGCTGTAGTGGTTACGTGTCTTACTGGCTGTAGTGGTTCTGTGTCTTAATGGCTGTAGTGGTTATGTGTCTTAGTGGCTGTAGTGGTTATGTGTCTTACGGGCTGTAGTGGTTATGTGTCTTACTGGCTGTAGTGGTTATGTGTCTTATTGGCTGTAGTGGTAATGTGTCTTTCTGGCTGTAGCGGTTGTGTCTTATTGTCTGTAGTGGTTATGTGTCTTACTGCCTGTTGTGGTTGTGTATTATTGGCTGTAGTGGTTATGTGTCTTTTTGGCTGTATTATTTATGCGTCTCACTGGCTGCAGTGGTTATGTATCTTGCTGGCTGTAGTGGTTATGTGTCTTACTGGCTGTAGTGGTTATGTGTCTTACTGGCTGTAGTGGTTATGTGTCTTACTGGCTGTAGTGGTTATGTGTCTTACCGGCTGTAGTGGTTATGTGTCTTATTGGCTGTAGTGGTTGTGTCTTTTATGCTGTAGTGGTTATGTGTCTTATTGCCTGTAGTGGTTATGTGTCTTATTGGCCTTATTATTTATGCATCTTACTGGCTGCAGTGGTTATGTGTCTTATTTGCTGTAGTGGTTATGTGTCTTACTGGCTGTAGTGGTTATGTGTCTTTTTGGCTGTAGTGGTTATGTGTCTTATTGGCTGTAGTGTTAATGTGTCTTATTGGCTGTAGTGGTTATGTGTCTTTTTGGCTGCAGTGGTTGTGACTTACATGCTGTAGTGGTTATCTGTCTTACTGCATGTAGTGGTTATGTGTCTTACTGGCTGTAGTGGTTATGTGTCTGACTGGCTGTTGTGGTTATGTGTCTTATTGACTGTAGTGGTTATGTGTCTTATTGGCTGTAGTGGTTATGTGTCTTATTGGCTGTAGTGGTTATGTGTCTTACTGGCTGTAGTGGTTATGTGTCTGACTGGCTGTTGTGGTTATGTGTCTTATTGCCTGTAGTGGTTGTGTCTTATTGACTGTAATGGTTATGTGTCTTATTGGCTGTAGTGGTTATGTGTCTTACTGGCTGTAGTGGTTATGTCTCTTACTGGCTGTTGTGGTTATGTGTCTTATTGACTGTAGTGGTTATGTGTCTTATTGGCTGTAGTGGTTATGTGTCTTATTGACTGTAGTGGTTATGTGTCTTATTGGCTGTAGTGGTTATGTGTCTTACTGACTGTTGTGGTTATGTGTCTTATTGACTGTAGTGGTTATGTGTCTTATTGACTGTAGTGGTTATGTGTCTTATTTGCTGTAGTGGTTATGTGTGTTATTGGCTGTAGTGGTTATGTGTCTTATTGGCTGTAGTGGTTATGTGTCTTATTGACTGTAGTGGTAATGTGTCTTATTGGCTGTAGTGGTTATGTGTCTTTTTGGCTGCAGTGGTTGTGACTTACTGGCTGTAGTGGTTATGTGTCTGACTGGCTGTTGTGGTTATGTGTCTTATTGACTGTAGTGGTTATGTGTCTTATTGGCTGTAGTGGTTATGTGTCTTATTGGCTGTAGTGGTTATGTGTCTTACTGGCTGTAGTGGTTATGTGTCTGACTGGCTGTTGTGGTTATGTGTCTTATTGCCTGTAGTGGTTGTGTCTTATTGACTGTAGTGGTTATGTGTCTTATTGGCTGTAGTGGTTATGTGTCTTACTGGCTGTAGTGGTTATGTGTCTTACTGGCTGTTGTGGTTATGTGTCTTATTGACTGTAGTGGTTATGTGTCTTATTGGCTGTAGTGGTTATGTGTCTTATTGACTGTAGTGGTTATGTGTCTTATTGGCTGTAGTGGTTATGTGTCTTATTGGCTGTAGTGGTTGTTACTTACATGCTGTAGTGGTTATCTGTCTTACTGCATGTAGTGGTTATGTGTCTTATTGGCTGTAGTGGTTATGTGTCTTATTGGCTGTAGTGGTTATGTGTCTTACTGGCTGTAGTGGTTATGTGTCTTACTGGCTATAGTGGTTGTGTCTTTTGGCTGTAGTGGTTATGTGTCTTATTGGCTGTAGTGGTTATGTGTCTTACTGGCTGTAGTGGTTATGTGTCTTATTGGCTGTAGTGGTTATGTGTCTTACTGGCTGTAGTGGTTATGTGTCTTATTGGCTGTAGTGGTTATGTGTCTTATTGACTGTAGTGGTTATGTGTCTTATTGGCTGTAGCCGTTGTGTCTTACTGGCTGTAGTGGTTATGTGTCTTACTGGCTGTAGTTGTTATGAGTCTTATTGGCTGTAGTGGTTGTGTCTTACATGCTGTAGTGGTTATCTGTCTTACTGCATGTAGTGGTTATGTGTCTTATTGGCTGTAGTGGTTATGTGTCTTACTGGCTATAGTGGTTGTGTCTTATTGCCTGTAGTGGTTGTGTCTTATTGGCTGTAGTGGTTATGTGTCTTATTGGCTGTAGTGGTTATGTGTCTTAATGGCTGTAGTGATTGTGTCTTTTTTGGCGCTAGTGGTTATGTGTCTTATTGGCTGTAGTGGTTATGTGTCTTACTGGCTGTAGTGTTTATGTGTCTTACTGGCTGTTGTGGTTATGTGTCTTATTGACTGTAGTGGTTATGTGTCTTATTGACTGTAGTGGTTATGTGTCTTATTGACTGTAGTGGTTATATGTCTTATTGGCTGTAGTGGTTATGTGTCTTATTGTGTCTTATGTGACTTACATGCTGTAGTGGTTATCTGTCTTACTGCATGTAGTGGTTGTGTGTCTTACTGGCTGTAGTGGTTATGTGTCTGACTGGCTGTTGTGGTTATGTGTCTTATTGACTGTAGTGGTTATGTGTCTTATTGGCTGTAGCCGTTGTGTCTTACTGGCTGTAGTGGTTATGTGTCTTACTGGCTGTAGTTGTTATGAGTCTTATTGGCTGTAGTGGTTGTGTCTTACATGCTGTAGTGGTTATCTGTCTTACTGCATGTAGTGGTTATGTGTCTTATTGGCTGTAGTGGTTATGTGTTACTGGCTATAGTGGTTGTGTCTTATTGCCTGTAGTGGTTGTGTCTTATTGGCTGTAGTGGTTATGTGTCTTATTGGCTGTAATGGTTATGTGTCTTATTGGCTGTAGTGGTTATGTGTCTTAATGGCTGTAGTGATTGTGTCTTATTGGCGCTAGTGGTTATCTGTCTTATTGGCTGTAGTGGTTATGTGTCTTATTGGCTTTAGTGGTTATATGTTTTATTGGCTGTAGTGGTTATGTGTCTTACTGGCTGTAGTGGTTATGTGTCTTATTGGCTATAGTGGTTGTGTCTTTTATGCTGTAGTGGTTATGTGTCTTATTGGCTGTATTATTTATGCGTCTTACTGGCTGCAGTGGTTATGTGTCTTTCTGGCTGTAGTGGTTATGTGTCTTATTGGCTGTAGTGGTTATGTGTCTTACTGGCTGTAGTGGTTATGTGTCTTATTGGCTTTAATGGTTATGTGTCTTATTGGCTGTAGTGGTTATGTGTCTTAATGGCTGTAGTGATTGTGTATTATTGGCTGTAGTGGTTATGTGTCTTATTGGCTGTAGTGGTTATGTGTCTTACTGGCTCTAGTGGTTATGTGTCTTACTGCCTGTAGTGGTTGTGTCTTATTGACTGTAGTGGTTATGTGTCTTATTGGCTGTAGTGGTTATGTGTCTTATTGGCTGTAGTGGTTATGTGTCTTATTGGCTGTAGTGGTTATGTGTCTTACTGGCTGTAGTGGTTATTTGTCTTATTGGCTGTAGTGGTTATGTGTCTTACTGGCTGTAGTGTTTATGTGTCTTATTGGCTGTAGTGGTTATGTGTCTTATTGGCTGTAATGGTTATGTGTCTTATTGGCTGTAGTGGTTATGTGTCTTAATGGCTGTAGTGATTGTGTCTTATTGACTGTAGTGGTTATGTGTCTTACTGGCTGTAGTGGTTATGTGTCTTATTGGCTGTAGTGGTTATGTGTCTTACTGGCTGTAGTGGTTATGTGTCTTATTGGCTGTAGTGATTATGTGTCTTACTGGCTGTAGTGGTTGTGTCTTATTGGCTGTAGTGGTTATGTGTCTTATTGGCTGTAGTGGTTATGTGTCTTACTGGCTCTAGTGGTTATGTGTCTTACTGCCTGTAGTGGTTGTGTCTTATTGGCTGTAGTGGTTATGTGTCTTATTGGCTGTAGTGGTTATGTGTCTTACTGCCTGTAGTGGTTGTGTCTTATTGACTGTAGTGGTTATGTGTCTTACTGGCTGTAGTGGTTATGTGTCTTATTGGCTGTAGTGGTTGTGTCTTTTATGCTGTAGTGGTTATGTGTCTTGCCGACTGTAGTGGTTATGTGTCTTACTGGCTGTAGTGGTTATGTGTCTTACTGGCTGTAGTGGTTATGTGTCTTATTGGCTGTAGTGGTTATGTGTCTTATTGGCTGTAATGGTTATGTGTCTTATTGGCTGTAGTGGTTATGTGTCTTAATGGCTGTAGTGATTGTGTCTTATTGGCTGTAGTGGTTATGTGTCTTATTGGCTGTAGTGGTTATGTGTCTTACTGGCTCTAGTGGTTATGTGTCTTACTGCCTGTAGTGGTTGTGTCTTATTGACTGTAGTGGTTATGTGTCTTATTGGCTGTAGTGGTTATGTGTCTTACTGCCTGTAGTGGTTGTGTCTTATTGACTGTAGTGGTTATGTGTCTTACTGGCTGTAGTGGTTATGTGTCTTATTGGCTGTAGTGGTTGTGTCTTTTATGCTGTAGTGGTTATGTGTCTTGCCGACTGTAGTGGTTATGTGTCTTACTGGCTGTAGTGGTTATGTGTCTTACTGGCTGTAGTGGTTATGTGTCTTATTGGCTGTAGTGGTTATGTGTCTTACTGGCTGTAGTGGTTATGTGTCTTATTGGCTGTAGTGGTTATGTGTCTTATTGGCTGTAATGGTTATGTGTCTTATTGGCTGTAGTGGTTATGTGTCTTAATGGCTGTAGTGATTGTGTCTTATTGGCTGTAGTGGTTATGTGTCTTATTGGCTGTAGTGGTTATGTGTCTTACTGGCTCTAGTGGTCATCTGTCTTACTGCCTGTAGTGGTTGTGTCTTATTGACTGTAGTGGTTATGTGTCTTATTGGCTGTAGTGGTTATGTGTCTTACTGCCTGTAGTGGTTGTGTCTTATTGACTGTAGTGGTTATGTGTCTTACTGGCTGTAGTGGTTATGTGTCTTATTGGCTGTAGTGGTTGTGTCTTTTATGCTGTAGTGGTTATGTGTCTTGCCGACTGTAGTGGTTATGTGTCTTACTGGCTGTAGTGGTTATGTGTCTTACTGGCTGTAGTGGTTATATGTCTTAATGGCTGTAGTGAGTGTGTCTTATTGGCTGTAGTGGTAATGTGTCTTAATGGCTGTAGTGATTGTGTATTATTGGCTGTAGTGGTTATGTGTCTTATTGGCTGTAGTGGTTATGTGTCTTACTGGCTCTAGTGGTTATGTGTCTTACTGCCTGTAGTGGTTGTGTCTTATTGACTGTAGTGGTTATGTGTCTTATTGGCTGTAGTGGTTATGTGTCTTATTGGCTGTAGTGGTTATGTGTCTTATTGGCTGTAGTGGTTATGTGTCTTACTGGCTGTAGTGGTTATTTGTCTTATTGGCTGTAGTGGTTATGTGTCTTACTGGCTGTAGTGTTTATGTGTCTTATTGGCTGTAGTGGTTATGTGTCTTATTGGCTGTAATGGTTATGTGTCTTATTGGCTGTAGTGGTTATGTGTCTTAATGGCTGTAGTGATTGTGTCTTATTGACTGTAGTGGTTATGTGTCTTACTGGCTGTAGTGGTTATGTGTCTTATTGGCTGTAGTGGTTATGTGTCTTACTGGCTGTAGTGGTTATGTGTCTTATTGGCTGTAGTGATTATGTGTCTTACTGGCTGTAGTGGTTGTGTCTTATTGGCTGTAGTGGTTATGTGTCTTATTGGCTGTAGTGGTTATGTGTCTTACTGGCTCTAGTGGTTATGTGTCTTACTGCCTGTAGTGGTTGTGTCTTATTGGCTGTAGTGGTTATGTGTCTTATTGGCTGTAGTGGTTATGTGTCTTACTGCCTGTAGTGGTTGTGTCTTATTGACTGTAGTGGTTATGTGTCTTACTGGCTGTAGTGGTTATGTGTCTTATTGGCTGTAGTGGTTGTGTCTTTTATGCTGTAGTGGTTATGTGTCTTGCCGACTGTAGTGGTTATGTGTCTTACTGGCTGTAGTGGTTATGTGTCTTACTGGCTGTAGTGGTTATGTGTCTTATTGGCTGTAGTGGTTATGTGTCTTATTGGCTGTAATGGTTATGTGTCTTATTGCCTGTAGTGGTTATGTGTCTTAATGGCTGTAGTGATTGTGTCTTATTGGCTGTAGTGGTTATGTGTCTTACTGGCTCTAGTGGTTATGTGTCTTACTGCCTGTAGTGGTTGTGTCTTATTGACTGTAGTGGTTATGTGTCTTATTGGCTGTAGTGGTTATGTGTCTTATTGGCTGTAGTGGTTGTGTCTTTTATGCTGTAGTGGTTATGTGTCTTGCCGACTGTAGTGGTTATGTGTCTTACTGGCTGTAGTGGTTATGTGTCTTACTGGCTGTAGTGGTTATGTGTCTTATTGGCTGTAGTGGTTATGTGTCTTATTGGCTGTAATGGTTATGTGTCTTATTGCCTGTAGTGGTTATGTGTCTTAATGGCTGTAGTGATTGTGTCTTATTGGCTGTAGTGGTTATGTGTCTTACTGGCTCTAGTGGTTATGTGTCTTACTGCCTGTAGTGGTTGTGTCTTATTGACTGTAGTGGTTATGTGTCTTATTGGCTGTAGTGGTTATGTGTCTTACTGCCTGTAGTGGTTGTGTCTTATTGACTGTAGTGGTTATGTGTCTTACTGGCTGTAGTGGTTATGTGTCTTATTGGCTGTAGTGGTTATGTGTCTTACTGGCTGTAGTGGTTATGTGTCTTATTGGCTGTAGTGGTTATGTGTCTTATTGGCTGTAATGGTTATGTGTCTTATTGGCTGTAGTGGTTATGTGTCTTAATGGCTGTAGTGATTGTGTCTTATTGGCTGTAGTGGTTATGTGTCTTATTGGCTGTAGTGGTTATGTGTCTTACTGGCTCTAGTGGTTATCTGTCTTACTGCCTGTAGTGGTTGTGTCTTATTGACTGTAGTGGTTATGTGTCTTATTGGCTGTAGTGGTTATGTGTCTTACTGCCTGTAGTGGTTGTGTCTTATTGACTGTAGTGGTTATGTGTCTTACTGGCTGTAGTGGTTATGTGTCTTATTGGCTGTAGTGGTTGTGTCTTTTATGCTGTAGTGGTTATGTGTCTTGCCGACTGTAGTGGTTATGTGTCTTACTGGCTGTAGTGGTTATGTGTCTTACTGGCTGTAGTGGTTATATGTCTTAATGGCTGTAGTGAGTGTGTCTTATTGGCTGTAGTGGTAATGTGTCTTAATGGCTGTAGTGATTGTGTATTATTGGCTGTAGTGGTTATGTGTCTTATTGGCTGTAGTGGTTATGTGTCTTACTGGCTCTAGTGGTTATGTGTCTTACTGCCTGTAGTGGTTGTGTCTTATTGACTGTAGTGGTTATGTGTCTTATTGGCTGTAGTGGTTATGTGTCTTATTGGCTGTAGTGGTTATGTGTCTTATTGGCTGTAGTGGTTATGTGTCTTACTGGCTGTAGTGGTTATTTGTCTTATTGGCTGTAGTGGTTATGTGTCTTACTGGCTGTAGTGTTTATGTGTCTTATTGGCTGTAGTGGTTATGTGTCTTATTGGCTGTAATGGTTATGTGTCTTATTGGCTGTAGTGGTTATGTGTCTTAATGGCTGTAGTGATTGTGTCTTATTGACTGTAGTGGTTATGTGTCTTACTGGCTGTAGTGGTTATGTGTCTTATTGGCTGTAGTGGTTATGTGTCTTACTGGCTGTAGTGGTTATGTGTCTTATTGGCTGTAGTGATTATGTGTCTTACTGGCTGTAGTGGTTGTGTCTTATTGGCTGTAGTGGTTATGTGTCTTATTGGCTGTAGTGGTTATGTGTCTTACTGGCTCTAGTGGTTATGTGTCTTACTGCCTGTAGTGGTTGTGTCTTATTGGCTGTAGTGGTTATGTGTCTTATTGGCTGTAGTGGTTATGTGTCTTACTGCCTGTAGTGGTTGTGTCTTATTGACTGTAGTGGTTATGTGTCTTACTGGCTGTAGTGGTTATGTGTCTTATTGGCTGTAGTGGTTGTGTCTTTTATGCTGTAGTGGTTATGTGTCTTGCCGACTGTAGTGGTTATGTGTCTTACTGGCTGTAGTGGTTATGTGTCTTACTGGCTGTAGTGGTTATGTGTCTTATTGGCTGTAGTGGTTGTGTCTTATTGGCTGTAGTGGTTATGTGTCTTGCCGACTGTAGTGGTTATGTGTCTTACTGGCTGTAGTGGTTATGTGTCTTACTGGCTGTAGTGGTTATGTGTCTTATTGGCTGTAGTGGTTATGTGTCTTACTGGCTGTAGTGGTTATGTGTCTTATTGGCTGTAGTGGTTATGTGTCTTATTGGCTGTAATGGTTATGTGTCTTATTGGCTGTAGTGGTTATGTGTCTTAATGGCTGTAGTGATTGTGTCTTATTGGCTGTAGTGGTTATGTGTCTTATTGGCTGTAGTGGTTATGTGTCTTACTGGCTCTAGTGGTTATCTGTCTTACTGCCTGTAGTGGTTGTGTCTTATTGACTGTAGTGGTTATGTGTCTTATTGGCTGTAGTGGTTATGTGTCTTACTGCCTGTAGTGGTTGTGTCTTATTGACTGTAGTGGTTATGTGTCTTACTGGCTGTAGTGGTTATGTGTCTTTTTGGCTGTAGTGGTTGTGTCTTTTATGCTGTAGTGGTTATGTGTCTTGCCGACTGTAGTGGTTATGTGTCTTACTGGCTGTAGTGGTTATGTGTCTTACTGGCTGTAGTGGTTATATGTCTTAATGGCTGTAGTGAGTGTGTCTTATTGGCTGTAGTGGTAATGTGTCTTAATGGCTGTAGTGATTGTGTCTTATTGGCGCTAGTGGTCATGTGTCTTATTGGCTGTAGTGGTTATGTGTCTTACTGGCTGTAGTGGTTATGTGTCTGACTGGCTGTTGTGGTTATGTGTCTTATTGACTGTAGTGCTTATGTGTCTTACTGGCTGTAGTGGTTATGTGTCTTATTTGCTGTAGTGGTTATGTGTCTTATTGGCTGTAGTGGTTATGTGTCTAATTGGCTGTAGTGGTTGTGTCTTATTGGCTGTAGTGGTTATGTGTCTTACTGGCTGTAGTGGTTATGTGTCTTATTGGCTGTAGTGGTTATGTGTCTTATTTGCTGTAGTGGTTATGTGTCTTATTGGCTGTAGTGGTTATGTGTCTTATTGGCTGTAGTGGTTATGTGTCTTATTGGCTGTAGTGGTTGTGTCTTACTGGCTGTAGTGGTTATGTGTCTTATTGGCTGTAGTGGTTATGTGTCTTATTGGCTGTAGTGGTTATGTGTCTTATTTGCTGTAGTGGTTATGTGTCTTATTGGCTGTAGTGGTTATGTGTCTTATTGGCTGTAGTGGTTATGTGTCTTTTGGCTGTAGTGGTTATGTGTCTTATTGGCTGTAGCCGTTGTGTCTTACTGGCTGTAGTGGTTATGTGTCTTACTGGCTGTAGTTGTTATGTGTCTTATTGGCTGTAGTGGTTGTGTCTTACATGCTGTAGTGGTTATCTGTCTTACTGCATGTAGTGGTTATGTGTCTTATTGGCTGTAGTGGTTATGTGTCTTACTGGCTATAGTGGTTGTGTCTTATTGCCTGTAGTTGTTGTGTCTTATTGGCTGTAGTGGTTATGTGTCTTATTGGCTGTAATGGTTATGTGTCTTATTGGCTGTAGTGGTTATGTGTCTTAATGGCTGTAGTGATTGTGTCTTATTGGCGCTAGTGGTTATGTGTCTTATTGGCTGTAGTGGTTATGTGTCTTACTGGCTGTAGTGGTTATGTGTCTTACTGGCTGTTGTGGTTATGTGTCTTATTGACTGTAGTGGTTATGTGTCTTATTGGCTGTAGTGGTTATGTGTCTTATTGGCTGTAGTGGTTATGTGTCTTACTGGCTGTAGTGGTTATGTGTCTTATTGGCTTTATTGGTTATATGTTTTATTGGCTGTAGTGGTTATGTGTCTTACTGGCTGTAGTGGTTATGTGTCTTATTGGCTGTAGTGGTTATGTGTCTTACTGCCTGTAGTGGTTGTGTCTTATTGACTGTAGTGGTTATGTGTCTTACTGGCTGTAGTGGTTATGTGTCTTATTGGCTGTAGTGGTTGTGTCTTTTATGCTGTAGTGGTTATGTGTCTTGCCGACTGTAGTGGTTATGTGTCTTACTGGCTGTAGTGGTTATGTGTCTTACTGGCTGTAGTGGTTATATGTCTTAATGGCTGTAGTGAGTGTGTCTTATTGGCTGTAGTGGTAATGTGTCTTAATGGCTGTAGTGATTGTGTATTATTGGCTGTAGTGGTTATGTGTCTTATTGGCTGTAGTGGTTATGTGTCTTACTGGCTCTAGTGGTTATGTGTCTTACTGCCTGTAGTGGTTGTGTCTTATTGACTGTAGTGGTTATGTGTCTTATTGGCTGTAGTGGTTATGTGTCTTATTGGCTGTAGTGGTTATGTGTCTTATTGGCTGTAGTGGTTATGTGTCTTACTGGCTGTAGTGGTTATTTGTCTTATTGGCTGTTGTGGTTATGTGTCTTACTGGCTGTAGTGTTTATGTGTCTTATTGGCTGTAGTGGTTATGTGTCTTATTGGCTGTAATGGTTATGTGTCTTATTGGCTGTAGTGGTTATGTGTCTTAATGGCTGTAGTGATTGTGTCTTATTGACTGTAGTGGTTATGTGTCTTACTGGCTGTAGTGGTTATGTGTCTTATTGGCTGTAGTGGTTATGTGTCTTACTGGCTGTAGTGGTTATGTGTCTTATTGGCTGTAGTGATTATGTGTCTTACTGGCTGTAGTGGTTGTGTCTTATTGGCTGTAGTGGTTATGTGTCTTATTGGCTGTAGTGGTTATGTGTCTTACTGGGTCTAGTGGTTATGTGTCTTACTGCCTGTAGTGGTTGTGTCTTATTGGCTGTAGTGGTTATGTGTCTTATTGGCTGTAGTGGTTATGTGTCTTACTGCCTGTAGTGGTTGTGTCTTATTGACTGTAGTGGTTATGTGTCTTACTGGCTGTAGTGGTTATGTGTCTTATTGGCTGTAGTGGTTGTGTCTTTTATGCTGTAGTGGTTATGTGTCTTGCCGACTGTAGTGGTTATGTGTCTTACTGGCTGTAGTGGTTATGTGTCTTACTGGCTGTAGTGGTTATGTGTCTTATTGGCTGTAGTGGTTGTGTCTTATTGGCTGTAGTGGTTATGTGTCTTGCCGACTGTAGTGGTTATGTGTCTTACTGGCTGTAGTGGTTATGTGTCTTACTGGCTGTAGTGGTTATGTGTCTTATTGGCTGTAGTGGTTATGTGTCTTACTGGCTGTAGTGGTTATGTGTCTTATTGGCTGTAGTGGTTATGTGTCTTATTGGCTGTAATGGTTATGTGTCTTATTGGCTGTAGTGGTTATGTGTCTTAATGGCTGTAGTGATTGTGTCTTATTGGCTGTAGTGGTTATGTGTCTTATTGGCTGTAGTGGTTATGTGTCTTACTGGCTCTAGTGGTTATCTGTCTTACTGCCTGTAGTGGTTGTGTCTTATTGACTGTAGTGGTTATGTGTCTTATTGGCTGTAGTGGTTATGTGTCTTTTTGGCTGTAGTGGTTATGTGTCTTACTGCCTGTAGTGGTTGTGTCTTATTGACTGTAGTGGTTATGTGTCTTACTGGCTGTAGTGGTTATGTGTCTTATTGGCTGTAGTGGTTGTGTCTTTTATGCTGTAGTGGTTATGTGTCTTGCCGACTGTAGTGGTTATGTGTCTTACTGGCTGTAGTGGTTATGTGTCTTACTGGCTGTAGTGGTTATATGTCTTAATGGCTGTAGTGAGTGTGTCTTATTGGCTGTAGTGGTAATGTGTCTTAATGGCTGTAGTGATTGTGTATTATTGGCTGTAGTGGTTATGTGTCTTATTGGCTGTAGTGGTTATGTGTCTTACTGGCTCTAGTGGTTATGTGTCTTACTGCCTGTAGTGGTTGTGTCTTATTGACTGTAGTGGTTATGTGTCTTATTGGCTGTAGTGGTTATGTGTCTTATTGGCTGTAGTGGTTATGTGTCTTATTGGCTGTAGTGGTTATGTGTCTTACTGGCTGTAGTGGTTATTTGTCTTATTGGCTGTAGTGGTTATGTGTCTTACTGGCTGTAGTGTTTATGTGTCTTATTGGCTGTAGTGGTTATGTGTCTTATTGGCTGTAATGGTTATGTGTCTTATTGGCTGTAGTGGTTATGTGTCTTAATGGCTGTAGTGATTGTGTCTTATTGACTGTAGTGGTTATGTGTCTTACTGGCTGTAGTGGTTATGTGTCTTATTGGCTGTAGTGGTTATGTGTCTTACTGGCTGTAGTGGTTATGTGTCTTATTGGCTGTAGTGATTATGTGTCTTACTGGCTGTAGTGGTTGTGTCTTATTGGCTGTAGTGGTTATGTGTCTTATTGGCTGTAGTGGTTATGTGTCTTACTGGCTCTAGTGGTTATGTGTCTTACTGCCTGTAGTGGTTGTGTCTTATTGGCTGTAGTGGTTATGTGTCTTATTGGCTGTAGTGGTTATGTGTCTTACTGCCTGTAGTGGTTGTGTCTTATTGACTGTAGTGGTTATGTGTCTTACTGGCTGTAGTGGTTATGTGTCTTATTGGCTGTAGTGGTTGTGTCTTTTATGCTGTAGTGGTTATGTGTCTTGCCGACTGTAGTGGTTATGTGTCTTACTGGCTGTAGTGGTTATGTGTCTTACTGGCTGTAGTGGTTATGTGTCTTATTGGCTGTAGTGGTTGTGTCTTATTGGCTGTAGTGGTTATGTGTCTTGCCGACTGTAGTGGTTATGTGTCTTACTGGCTGTAGTGGTTATGTGTCTTACTGGCTGTAGTGGTTATGTGTCTTATTGGCTGTAGTGGTTATGTGTCTTACTGGCTGTAGTGGTTATGTGTCTTATTGGCTGTAGTGGTTATGTGTCTTATTGGCTGTAATGGTTATGTGTCTTATTGGCTGTAGTGGTTATGTGTCTTAATGGCTGTAGTGATTGTGTCTTATTGGCTGTAGTGGTTATGTGTCTTATTGGCTGTAGTGGTTATGTGTCTTACTAACTCTAGTGGTTATCTGTCTTACTGCCTGTAGTGGTTGTGTCTTATTGACTGTAGTGGTTATGTGTCTTATTGGCTGTAGTGGTTATGTGTCTTACTGCCTGTAGTGGTTGTGTCTTATTGACTGTAGTGGTTATGTGTCTTACTGGCTGTAGTGGTTATGTGTCTTTTTGGCTGTAGTGGTTGTGTCTTTTATGCTGTAGTGGTTATGTGTCTTGCCGACTGTAGTGGTTATGTGTCTTACTGGCTGTAGTGGTTATGTGTCTTACTGGCTGTAGTGGTTATATGTCTTAATGGCTGTAGTGAGTGTGTCTTATTGGCTGTAGTGGTAATGTGTCTTAATGGCTGTAGTGATTGTGTCTTATTGGCGCTAGTGGTCATGTGTCTTATTGGCTGTAGTGGTTATGTGTCTTACTGGCTGTAGTGGTTATGTGTCTGACTGGCTGTTGTGGTTATGTGTCTTATTGACTGTAGTGCTTATGTGTCTTACTGGCTGTAGTGGTTATGTGTCTTATTTGCTGTAGTGGTTATGTGTCTTATTGGCTGTAGTGGTTATGTGTCTAATTGGCTGTAGTGGTTGTGTCTTATTGGCTGTAGTGGTTATGTGTCTTACTGGCTGTAGTGGTTATGTGTCTTATTGGCTGTAGTGGTTATGTGTCTTATTTGCTGTAGTGGTTATGTGTCTTATTGGCTGTAGTGGTTATGTGTCTTATTGGCTGTAGTGGTTATGTGTCTTATTGGCTGTAGTGGTTGTGTCTTACTGGCTGTAGTGGTTATGTGTCTTATTGGCTGTAGTGGTTATGTGTCTTATTGGCTGTAGTGGTTATGTGTCTTATTTGCTGTAGTGGTTATGTGTCTTATTGGCTGTAGTGGTTATGTGTCTTATTGGCTGTAGTGGTTATGTGTCTTTTGGCTGTAGTGGTTATGTGTCTTATTGGCTGTAGCCGTTGTGTCTTACTGGCTGTAGTGGTTATGTGTCTTACTGGCTGTAGTTGTTATGTGTCTTATTGGCTGTAGTGGTTGTGTCTTACATGCTGTAGTGGTTATCTGTCTTACTGCATGTAGTGGTTATGTGTCTTATTGGCTGTAGTGGTTATGTGTCTTACTGGCTATAGTGGTTGTGTCTTATTGCCTGTAGTTGTTGTGTCTTATTGGCTGTAGTGGTTATGTGTCTTATTGGCTGTAATGGTTATGTGTCTTATTGGCTGTAGTGGTTATGTGTCTTAATGGCTGTAGTGATTGTGTCTTATTGGCGCTAGTGGTTATGTGTCTTATTGGCTGTAGTGGTTATGTGTCTTACTGGCTGTAGTGGTTATGTGTCTTACTGGCTGTTGTGGTTATGTGTCTTATTGACTGTAGTGGTTATGTGTCTTATTGGCTGTAGTGGTTATGTGTCTTATTGGCTGTAGTGGTTATGTGTCTTACTGGCTGTAGTGGTTATGTGTCTTATTGGCTTTATTGGTTATATGTTTTATTGGCTGTAGTGGTTATGTGTCTTACTGGCTGTAGTGGTTATGTGTCTTATTGGCTATAGTAGTTGTGTCTTTTATGCTGTAGTGGTTATGTGTCTTATTGGCTCTATTATTTATGCGTCTTACTGGCTGCAGTGGTTATGTGTCTTACTGGCTGTAGTGGTTATGTGTCTTATTGGCTGTAGTGGTTATGTGTCTTATTGGCTGTAATGGTTATGTGTCTTATTGGCTGTAGTGGTTATGTGTCTTAATGGCTGTAGTGATTGTGTCTTATTGGCGCTAGTGGTTATGTGTCTTATTGGCTGTAGTGGTTATGTGTCTTACTGGCTGTAGTCGTTATGTGTCTTACTGGCTGTTGTGGTTATGTGTCTTATTGAGTGTAGTGGTTATGTGTCTTATTGGCTGTAGTGGTTATGTGTCTTATTGGCTGTAGTGGTTATGTGTCTTACTGGCTGTAGTTGTTATGTGTCTTATTGGCTTTATTGGTTATATGTTTTATTGGCTGTAGTGGTTATGTGTCTTACTGGCTGTAGTGGTTATGTGTCTTATTGGCTATAGTGGTTGTGTCTTTTATGCTGTAGTGGTTATGTGTCTTATTGGCTGTATTATTTATGCGTCTTACTGGCTGCAGTGGTTATGTGTCTTACTGGCTGTAGTGGTTATGTGTCTTATTGGCTGTAGTGGTTATGTGTCTAATTGGCTGTAGTGGTTATGTGTCTTATTGGCTGTATTATTTATGCGTCTTACTGGCTGTAATGGTTATGTGTCTTACTGGCTGCAGTGGTTATGTGTCTTACTGGCTGTTGTGGTTATGTGTCTTATTGGCTGTAGTGGTTATGTGTCTTATTGGCTGTATTATTTATGCGTCTTACTGGCTGTTGTGGTTATGTGTCTAATTGGCTGTAGTGGTTATGTGTCTTATTGGCTGTATTATTTATGCGTCTTACTGGCTGCAGTGGTTATGTGTCTTACTGGCTGTAGTGGTTATGTGTCTTATTGACTGTAGTGGTTATGTGTCTTATTGACTGTAGTGGTTATGTGTCTAATTGACTGTAGTGGTTATGTGTCTTATTGGCTGTAGTGGTTATGTGTCTTACTGGCTGCAGTGGTTATGTGTCTTATTGACTGTAGTGGTTATGTGTCTTATTGGCTGTAGTGGTTATGTGTCTTATTGGCTGTATTATTTATGCGTCTTACTGGCTGCAGTGGTTATGTGTCTTACTGGCTGTAGTGGTTATGTGTCTTATTGGCTGTAATGGTTATGTGTCTTATTGGCTGTAGTGGTTATGTGTCTTACTGGCTGTAGTGGTTATGTGTCTTAATGGCTGTAGTGATTGTGTCTTATTGGCTGTAGTTGTAATGATAACATGGTTAATAATATGTTCCTCTCTATCATCACCAGTAGATATTGGCAGAAGTAGTAATTTGAGTGGAAATGTCATTACCATGCCCGGTGTGTATTGAAGGGATTTTGCAGGACAGACATAGACCGACAGAGGCCCAGGCTGTGATGTGGCCCTAGCCTGGCCTTCTAGCCAAAAATGTGTCTCTAATGGCACTCTATTTACTATGTAGTGCCCTACTTTGATTTGGGCCCTTATGGTTCTGGTCTAAAGTAGTGCACTACATATGGAATAGGGTGCCATTTGGGACACCGCCAAACACTGATGTCCTCTGGAGCTCTAAATGTAAATGCTCTCTATTCTCCCAGCGTTTAATAAATGTTCTGGAGGTTTATTAATGTGCAAATGGGTGAGAGCACCTCTCCCCTGCTCCAGGCAGCCCCAGCCGAACGGCAGAGTGAACGGCAGCACAGAGGCACAGAGCTGTTTAACAGAGAGATTCACAAATCAGTCCAACTGGAGTTAAGCCTGTGGCTGCCTCTCTCTCCACAGGGGAACCACTAGCAGTATTTAATTCACACACTGTGTGTATGTGTGTGTGTGTGTGTGTGTGTATGTGTGTGTGTGTGTGTGTGTGTGTGTATACTGTATGTGTGTGTATGATGGAGTCCATTACCCGCCAGAGAGCCTTTTATGTTTACTTATTTGTACCGCTCTCAAATAAGGTTCTTCCAGTGCCACTCACCTGGTGAATGGCAGGTTGTCAGAGGGAAATTGGGTCGAGAGATGGGAGCGACATCCAGATTCTGGCATCATGCATAAAGTTCCGTCACTCACAGAGCTAGAATACAAATAGGGAAATCTCAGGATAAAGACTCCTAGGATCCAGCCATAGTAATATGAATGCAAATAGGATTAAGGGCCAGCTTTAGAGGCTGATATACAATTCACAGTGCTTATATGAGTCTGACGGCGGAGGCTATACATTCTCAACCTATACTGGAAATGAGGACACACTTATACAGACAGCTTTCACGGTAGTTTTCATGCATACAGACAGCTTTCATGGTAGTTTTCATGCATACAGACAGCTTTCACGGTAGTTTTCATGCATACAGACAGCGTTCATGGTAGTATTAATGGATTTTTCTCCCCCATCACCTCGTATTGTGATTAGCAGTAGAGATGCATCACCTCGTATTGTGATTAGCAGTAGAGATGCATCACCTCGTATTGTGATTAGCAGTAGAGATGCATCACCTCGTATTGTGATTAGCAGTAGAGATGCATCACCTCGTATTGTGATTAGCAGTAGAGATGCATCACCTCGTATTGTGATTAGCAGTAGAGATGCATCACCTCCTATTGTGATTAGCAGTAGAGATGCATCACCTCGTATTGTGATTAGCAGTAGAGATGCATCACCTCCTATTGTGATTAGCAGTAGAGATGCATCACCTCGTAGTGTGATTAGCAGTAGAGATGTATCACCTCCTATTGTGATTTGCAGTAGAGATGCATCACCTCGTATTGTGATTAGCAGTAGAGATGCATCACCTCGTATTGTGATTAGCAGTAGAGATGCATCACCTCCTATTGTGATTAGCAGTAGAGATGCATCACCTCCTATTGTGATTAGCAGTAGAGATTCATCACCTCGTAACGTGATTAGCTGTAGAGATGCATAATCTCGTATTGTGATTAGCAGTAGAGATGCATCACCTCGTATTGTGATTAGCAGTAGAGATGCATAATCTCGTATTGTGATTAGCAGTAGAGATGCATCACCTCCTATTGTGATTAGCAGTAGAGATGCATCACCTCCTATTGTGATTAGCAGTAGAGATTCATCATCTCCTATTGTGATTAGCAGTAGAGATTCATCACCTCGTATTGTGATTAGCAGTAGAGATGCATCACCTCGTATTGTGATTAGCAGTAGAGATGCATCACCTCGTAATGTGATTAGCAGTAGAGCAGCCTCTCTCATTAGTGTTCTATACCGAATCATCTTTCAAGTGTTTTCACTCAATATTAGTTTGATGTTCGTCTGGGGGAGAAATAATTGGCTTGATGTAATGTACATTTGTTTTTACAAACCCACAGGAGTGAACTACAAAGGGCTTTTCATTCAGGTTCAGACAACAACTCAAAGTTTTTTTCTCTTTTACTCGACTGATTTAACAAGCGTTTAAACTGACTGATCTCGAAAATAATTTGTGCTTCATGCTGTGACTAGGTTCTTTCTGTTGGGGTCAAATTCTACAGCCGTCGTCTGGGCTTTTGTGTCCATAACCTCTTGCTGACTGTTGATAGCAATAAATATTATTTGACATTTGACTGCTGTTTTTCTTGTCAGAGGGAGAAAATAACAAGGTCCATTCTGCTTCATAAATTTTCACTCATTACGTCTCTTTGAACACATAAGCTCTCTCTTTCTCTCTCTCTCTCTCTCTCTCTCTCTCTCTCTCTCTCTCTCTCTCTCTCTTTCTCTCTCTCTCTCTCTCTCTCTCTCTCTCTCCCAGGGCTCTTAGCTGGTTCTCTCCCGAGCTGAGGCCTGGTTTATCTCCATCCATGGAGTTAAGAAAGCTGGCAGAGCTGTAAATTTGGACGCCCTTCGTTAGAGGCCCTCCCCTAGCTGTAATTCATCTGAATCATCAGTGGTCTTTAGTTTCCTTTCAGAGGCTGTAAAGTACACTGACACTGAGGAGAGGTGAGGGGTGAGAGTGTGGGAAGCGAAGAGAGAAGGGTTAGGTTAGGGGGGAGAAAGGAGTGAGGCGGGGGAAGAGGGGTTTAGGAGAGTGAGAGGTGAGTGGAAAGGGAGACAAGGAGATGGGGTGAGGGAGGCGAGGGGACCGTCGGGGGCCTGTGACGCGTGGGGGTCAGCTGCCAGACCTACGAATGATATACGGTGAGGCCTGTGTACCTCGCTGACACTAGACACTAACTAGACTGCTTTACAATCGGATTCATTTTCCCCTCGCTTTCTCCTCACTCTCTTCTCTCTCTCTCTTAGGCCTCATGTCATCCTCCAGGACAGCTTGATCTTTAGTGAGCTGCTTCCAGCAGATGAGGATTGACATGTCAGAGAAAACAAATGGACACAGACAGGGATAGAGCTATGTGAGGAGCTGTAGAGGCCTTGCCTTTACTGTCTAACATGACCCGAGACGTATGACAGGGTGTGAGAGGTTAAAGCACCAGTCGTAGAGTATTATTACGTAGAGACCCAGGAAAGATCAGCAGGGCAGTAAATCAACATATAAATCTGGATGAGAGGGTTGTCCATTCTAAACTTCACAGTATTTTTCTATGACGTGGAACACTGATTGATGTTATGGTTCTCTTTCTTGTATGATAAGGTAAACCAGTCATAAAACAGTAGTCTAGTATAGGTCAGCGTAATCTGTTTCGAAGCAGTAGCTTCGCTAACTCTTTATATGAGGAGTTGAACATCCCCACTGGTGTAAGATCAGAGCGAGGACTATGTGTGAGTATGCAGTCTATTCTGGTCACTACAGGTCTGCCATGCCATACACTGGCATCCATGATGGCCCTGCCTCCGTCTATCTTTATTTTGGGCTGTTCGTTCCCTGGAGGAAGAACAGAGCATGATGTCCATGAGAGGGCGGCTTGTTTGACGAGTCTTCTGATGGGGAGACAGGGCTGGAAATAGAACTAAGAGCTGGCCTGCCTGTAGTCCCATCCTACCCACCCACCTGTCTCCCTGCCTGTAGTCCCATCCTACCCACCCACCTGTCTCCCTGCCTGTAGTCCCATCCTACCCACCCACCTGTCTCCCTGCCTGTAGTCCCATCCTACCCACCTACCTGTCTCCCTGCCTGTAGTCCCATCCTACCCACCCACCTGTCTCCCTGCCTGTAGTCCCATCCTACCCACCTACCTGTCTCCCTGCCTGTAGTCCCATCCTACCCACCTACCTGTCTCACTGCCTGTAGTCCCATCCTACCCACCTACCTGTCTCCCTGCCTGTAGTCCCATCCTAACAACCTACCTGTCTCCCTGCCTGTAGTCCCATCCTACGCACCCACCTGTCTCCCTGCCTGTAGTCCCATCCTACCCACCTACCTGTCTCCCTGCCTGTAGTCCCATCCTACCCACCCACCTGTCTCCCTGCCTGTAGTCCCATCCTACCCACCCACCTGTCTTCCTGCCTGTAGTCCCATCCTACCCACCCACCTGTCTCCCTGCCTGTAGTCCCATCCTACCCACCCACCTGTCTCCCTGCCTGTAGTCCCATCCTACCCACCCACCTGTCTCCCTGCCTGTAGTCCCATCCTATCCACCCACCTGTCTCCCTGCCTGTAGTCCCATCCAACCCACCCACCTGTCTCCCTGCCTGTAGTCCCATCCTACCCACCCACCTGTCTCCCTGCCTGTAGTCCCATCCTACCCACCCACCTGTCTCCCTGCCTGTAGTCCCATCCTACCCACCCACCTGTCTCCCTGCCTGTAGTCCCATCCTACCCACCCACCTGTCTCCCTGCCTGTAGTCCCATCCTATCCACCCACCTGTCTCCCTGCCTGTAGTCCCATCCAACCCACCCACCTGTCTCCCTGCCTGTAGTCCCATCCAACATACCCACCTGTCTCCCTGCCTGTAGTCCCATCCTACCCATCCACCTGTCACCCTGCCTGTAGTCCCATCCTACCCACCCACCTGTCTCCCTGCCTGTAGTCCCATCCTACCCATCCACCTGTCACCCTGCCTGTAGTCCCATCCTACCCACCCACATGTCTCCCTGCCTGTAGTCCCATCCTACCCACCAACCTGTCTCCTTGCCTGTAGTCCCATCCTACCCACCCACCTGTCTCCCTGCCTGTATTCCCATCCTACCCACCCACCTGTCTCCCTGCGTATAGTCCCATCCTACCCACCCACCTGTCTCCCTGCCTGTAGTCCCATCCTACCCACCCACCTGTCTCCCTGCCTGTAGTCCCATCCTACCCACCCACCTGTCTCCCTGCCTCTACCTCGCATTCCAGCTCCATTTTCATTGCAAGATAAACATGGCATCTCACTCCAGAATCCTTTTGTAAATGTTTTCTGAAGCAGGCAAACAAAGTGCTTGGGAAAGTCAAATGAGTTAATTATTACAATGCTGTGTAGGACAATCAAAGTAAAGCAGAGCTCAGTCAAGTTAGTAACACTACTTTCCAGGTCAAACTCCACCCTCATGAATAAGAAGCCACTTTCTCCATTAGATAGGCATTATGTATGAAGTGCTATACAATGATAAGAGGGGAAAACAACCTCAGGTCCTCTTCTGCTTTCTAATATTTAACAACATACAGAAAAGGTTGGTAGATGAAAGGGTGATTGTGGAAGATATTTGTTGAGTGAATGAATGTGTTAACGCAGTAGGTTTTGGACGGTGTTGTAATTTCTGAGTTCATGCTTTTGAGGGCCTGGACAATTAGAACTCTGAAGAGTTTGTTGGCCAAGTTGTTGTTGGCCAAGTTGTTGTTGGCAATGAGAACATTGACCACTGAAGGTTGTTGATGATTTGGAGATGATGTGAAAGTGTTCTAACAGTTTTACCTGTAGGCCTATGTGTGAATAGGGGTTAACCTCTTGGTTCAATCCCAGTCTAGTATCCTGACTGGGTTTAATCATTGTCACCTGTCTGACGGGTTTAGTGATGATGTCATAAGTCAGGAAGCCCTTTAGAAGTCAGATCTTTTATTGTCATGGCGACATCTGGGTTCACAATGGTGCGGTTTAGTGGAAGGGCCAGACGGGCCGATCGCTGCTTTAGGTTAAAACTTAAAAATAGTCCTAGTCTTCAGAAGCTGTGCCACAGGCAGGCAGGAAATGCTTAGATTTCTTTTCCCTTTTTTGATTTTATTCGAATATTCAATAAATCCCCTGGATCTGGGGAGCAGGTGGTTGGGCTTAGATTCCCCTCCGTGCTAAGGCAAACTTCCCTTCTATATTTTAGCTTCACAAAGCTTTGTCACATGCAAAACCATTGTACACTCCGACTCTGTTATTTTTAGAGGATAATCACTCTGCATGAAATATTTTCTCTTGAAGTATATTGAGATGGAGAATGGCCATGGTGACAATGATGATAATGATTTAATTTAAAGTCAAAGCAACTATTTCAGTCTCCGAATCCTGTTACACTGATCTCTCTGAACTTCAGAGCTGAGTAACCTATTAGTATTAGCTGAGTATGAGTGTACTGAAATAGCCCAGAATGAGAGTTTAAGACTATGCAAGACTATGTGGCCATGACGCACGGTCCAGCTCCCTCAGTAACCTGAGGCCAGGCTTATGGGCCCACCTGTCTCTAGTTGTGGACGGACATGTCTTGGCTTGCAGCCTCTACCATTGAGACCTAACCTAATGCTAACGTTGGCTAATGTTGGCCGCTGTTGTTATTGTAATGGGGTCAACATGATGCTATTTCACTCTGAGGCCAAAAGAGAGAGCGATACAGTGTTGTTTTCAACGTATGTTGAAGAGGTTGTTATATATTTACTGCATTAGTTATCAGCTATATTTATTAGCTGTATGACATGCCAGTAAAACGTGTAACTTCAGCTGTGGTATAGCTTAACAATAAATGATGGAAAACATTTAGAGCATCATCCTAACTGGAGATGCTCTCCTGTAATTTCAACTTTTACATAAATCAAGTGTCATTGGTGTTTTTATTTTGGTGAAAATTTGAGGATATGCAGATACTGTAGGGGGCTGACTGAGACCAACAATGACCCCCAGATGTCATATTCTCATATATCTTTGCTTACAATCATATCATGAGTAACCTGCCTAATTACTCACACATAACTTAAAGGTATACAAATGTTTTCCATCATTCTGTGTGCCTCAGATTACACAGGACACATAATTATTATAGGCCTCAACGTTTGGCAATCCAACCATGAACTGCCTCAAGCTTCTGCTTTTCACTTCGTCCCAGACATCATCACAGAGTAGCAGATGCCTGAATGTTCTCATTGTTCGTCCCAGACATCATCACAGAGTAGCAGATGCCTGAATGTTCTCATTGTTCGTCCCAGACATCATCACAGAGTAGCAGATGCCTGAATGTTCTCATTGTTCGTCCCAGACATCATCACAGAGTAGCAGATGCCTGAATGTTCTCATTTTTCAACTGAAAGTTACATCAGTTTCATATCAGGTAACGTCTGTTATATTGCATATTTGCGTCATTCAGAATGACTATAGTCTTGAGACTCCAGAACATTTATTAGACTTGAGCCATTTGGCCTTTAATCCATTAGGGATTTTTATCCACTGCCTTTGACACCAAACTAAAGGTGGAAATGCCATGCTATTCATTTTGTACAATGCCCTTCCATCCCAGGTGGATCTTGCATATTGAATGCACGTACCCAGAAGAATTCTGTATTAAATGTGTTACTATGACCCCACCGTGGCCTTCTCCTACTCCATCCAAATCAACTTTTTAGAAGAGACGGGTCTACACTAATTTGAGGTCTAAATGCAAATGAGTATCTCCCAAATACACACACTTTAATTAGACCAGGACACGTGTTTCATATCAATGCGGGTCCATGGTTTGTGTTTCAAAGTGTTCTTTCTGCTTGTTTTACTTTTACTCTTGTAATTTATAGCATTAACGCATGTTTTCTTCTGGCAACATGTATCTACAGAAGGAATTAGCTAATTAATGTTTTTAGCCTTATGAACTTGAGTGGTGTTGAGCAGTGTTTTGCTCTGTCTTCCCCAGTACATGGTGTTGTAGAGCTGAGAGCAGCCACTAATGACCTTTAGCTGTGCTGGCAGGTTTTAAGTGTGATCAGTGGGTATATGTTTAATCGTGTTGTCCTCTGCCCCAGGAGATTACAGTAACGATACCAATTAGCCCAATCTCATTAGCCTAGAAGACTCCACTGACTCTCACATACACATTAAGGGCCCTGCCTAATCTGACAGTTCTGAAGTGGGCTGTGGGTGTACGGTGTGTGTTCACGGTATACCCTGGCCTTTGGGCATTGTGGTGTGTACGTATGTCTTCTCTCTAAGTATGTATGCCTTGTGTGTGTGGACCTGTTCTGTATGTGTGTATGTCCTGGGTCTGTGTGTGTAAGGCTATGAGCTTAATTACTAGTCAGGGATCAGCTCCACAGAGTGGCTGTGTAATCCAGCTCTGTGTTTTCCTCCTCTGAGTCCTCTTACTGGGCGCATAAACCATATAACTTTCATGTGTGTTTGGACTTCTCTCCCCCCTGATGGTTCATTTATGAATTCCTGAGAGATGGGAAGCCGCGCTCCACTCACTATCTCAGGTGTAAAACCCCATGTTTCCCCTTTTTCACTCACTCTCTCTCTCTCTCTTTCTCTCTCTCTTTCTCTCTTTCTCTCTCTCCTTCCTCCTCAGCCCTTTCTCTCTCTCTCACGCTCTCTCTCTCCTTCCTCCTCAGCCCTAGCCTTTCTCTCTCTCTCTCTCTCTCTCTCTCTCTCTCTCTCTCTCTCTCTCTTTCTTTCTCTCTCTCTCTCTCTCTCTCTCTCGCTCCCTCTCTCTCTCTCTCTCTCTCTCTCTCTCTCTCCCTCTCTCTCTCTCTCTCTCTCTTTCTTTCTCTCTCTCTCTCTCTCTCCCTCTCTCTCTCTCTCTCTCTCTCTCTCTCTCCCCTCTCTCTTTTCCAGGCCCAGGTCTGATTAGTGCCTATTAAAGATCAGAGGGGTAAGGGGGAAGTGTCCAGCTGCTCAGGGTGCTGCGCTGTGTTATATTTGGAATCTTTAGACTGTCCCGCTGGCGCTCCACAACACTTTATTATGTCACAGAGTTTATTAGAGTACTGGTGGGATTTGTATTGACGTTACTGGGGGATGGAGACCTACATGACTTCCTGTTTCAGGGCATGGAGGAGAGGAGCAGCATGGTCGCAGGTTTCACTTTCCAGATAAAACAGAGAGGCTCGCTGACTTACTTCCTCTCTTCCTCTCTTTTCTTCTCTTTCCTCTCTTCCTCTGGTCCCACTGGTGCAGCAGGCCTAAAAATGGCTTCCTAAATGTAGCAGTTGTACATAAACATTGACTACATGGAAAATGTGGGATTTTAGGGATTTGGGGGATGTTGCTCTTGGTGTTATACCCTCAGCGATGACATTTACTTTGTCATGTGCCAACTTCCAGTAACAGATGAAAATGTATACTAATTTTGAAAAAAAAAAAATTTATTTTTTTATTTATGTCACATTTATTTAACCAGGTAGGCCAGTTGAGAACACCTTTATTTAACCAGGTAGGCCAGTTGAGAACACCTTTATTTAACCAGGTAGGCCAGTTGAGAACACCTTTATTTAACCAGGTAGGCCAGTTGAGAACACCTTTATTTAACCAGGTAGGCCAGTTGAGAACACCTTTATTTAACCAGGTCAAATATTTATTTGAGGTGGAACATTATGTTTGAATTAACCCGTTGTAAAAATCTCCCTCTCTCCTTTAATGTCATGCTAATGTCTTCCCCCTTTTCTCACGGTGGGTCTCATTAGGTTAGGATTAACACAGGATTATATTACTGTAGCCATGGGCTACTTACTCTAGTTACCCCTCTATCCCACTACACCAATATCTCCAGGACCTTCTCCATGATTTCATTTTGAACGTTAAACAGGGTATCTGAGCCCTGGCAGCTAATCAAAGAAAAATAACTGGAGGATGGCTTTGATAACTGAGCACTTTTCACACGCACCCAGCGTAAGCCATGTTTACGTACTGTCCTCTGCTGCAGGAAATTAAAGCTGTCGTCTACACTGTGTTTAGAGTAATTGGTCATTTTGTGTTATTCACATATTGTCAGGCTTCTACAGTTTCGCTCTACCTGTTATTGTAGAAAATAATTACTTTCGAGCTCAGATGATTTGAGGGATGGCAGATATTATATCCTCCTCTCTCTCTCTCTCTCTCTCTCTCGCTCTCTCTCTCTCTCTCTCTTTCCAGACTTGGCCGACGAGTGAACGTCAAGGTGCGGAACAGGGTTTGTCTCACTGGCATACACACCATGTCAAACTGAATTAAAGACGTCTTACTTAACACACAGGCCATTCGATCCGAGGGCTGACAATGATGGCATCAAATCCACAGTATGTTGCACCACTATACCAAACCTCAAGACTTTTCTTGTTGTAGGTGTTGTTATTGTTGCCTCTCTGGTTGTCATCTTATTGTTTGGGTGATATGAGGAAATCTAAAGAAAGATGAGGATGAGGAAAACGTCTCCGCAATATACACAAAATGTCTGTGATTGGTTCCATCTCTGTATCTGTCACCATATTCCTACAGCAAAATCAAAACATTTTGCTGGTTGAATTCAAAAACACGGTGCTGAGTGCAGCGAAATAAATTGCCATCTTTGGTTTATTTGTGTGCCTTGTAAACATACCTAACAGCCACGAGGCCAGAAGACAACAGAGAAGGGATTTCAGTAACCCTTCTAAAGTCAAGCAGCAATGTATGAGGTCTGCCAAAATGACACTCAAGTAAGTTGTAATGACTACATTGTTTTTTCTCCCACCCTTCTTCCAAGTAGCTGGCACACAGAAGCTGGCGGCTCACGGATGTCTGTGTGTCTGTGTGCTCAGAGAACTTAAGGAGTTTTGAAAGTTAAAAGAAGGCTTTTTTCTTCCCGGATCCTGTGATGTTTCTCTGCCTTCTCTTTTGTGTTGAGCCTGGTAGACGATGCTATTATGTTAGAGGAAGTAATATGGTTGTGACATCCTTCACTACCTATTTGAAAAGCACATTCGGCAGCTCGGCAGCGTTGTGAGTAGCAGTGCAACACCTTTTCTTAACAAATGCACTTTTCCCTCACGTGCACTTTCAAGAAATCTTGTTAAACACAAAAGGAGCAGCAAGCAGCATCTGTGGGACAAAAAGAAAAACAAAAAAATGAGCAATGTGGGGGAAAAATCTAACTTTGAAAAAGGATTCTAAACGCGCTGTATGCCAGGTAGATACACGAACGTCTACTCTTATTTAGCGTGTAACACCTGAAACGGTGCTGTTAGTGGGCTGAAAGGCTGACCTTGAATTGTCTCCTGTCAGCATCGTGTTAGTGCTCCTGCTTCCTGTCTAGGGGTGCTACCATCATGACATTGTTTATTCACTTTGATTTGTCTGCTACAGTATCGACAGAAAATCTTCCTCTCTGTACTCCCTCCCTACCGTAAATCTTTCTCGTTAGCTATACGTATAGCTAGCAGATGAGCTAGCTAGTTATGAGCTAGTTATTATATGCGAAGAGCTGCCCTTGTGGTTGTTCCTATTCATGGCAGTTATTGATATGCAGCTCTAATGATGTGCAGTACCTCTGCTAGTGGCACTTAGAGAAACATTGATTAAATGTGTTTTTAAGGGTCACCAGCACCCATTAGAATTAGCGTGCGCCCGCGAACCGCTTGTCATGCATGTCACACGGTCTCTCTCTCTTCCAGCTCTCCTCCTGTTCTCTCCATCTGGGGAGGGCTTGTCCATACTGGGCTCTGGTCCGCTCAGTGTGGCACATCAAACCCTATAAAGGGAATCATTTATGTGCCACTCCCCATTACTGAACAGCATGGAGACAGCTAATGAGGGACCACGGCAAAAGGAATATTTCCACCACTTTGCTTCTAGACGACACTGGCACAGAAAGAAACCCATGCAGGAGTCTTCTGGGAATCATTGTTTTTTTGAGGAGGGTAAAAAGAACAAAAGCAATGTGTGATTTTTTTTCCCCGCCTTCTCTCCATCTTCACCTCTTTTTTAGCCATTAGTGCTATACCTCAGTTACAGCAACAGCTTGAGGTGAAGACTGCAAAACACACACAATTTTGTTAGTGTGAATATATGATGGTGGTGTGTGTCTGTTTGTGTGTGAGTGGGGGGTGGGGGGTTCTGTGTGAATATATGTTTGCAGTAGATTCCTGGTTCCAGGAGTGTTTTGGCAGGTGCATATGTATGACCGTGTGTGTGTGTGTGTGTGTGTGGGTGGGGGGTTCTGTGTGAATATATGTTTGCAGTAGATTCCTGGTTCCAGGAGTGTTTTGGCAGGTGCATATGTATGACCTTGTGTGTGTGGGTGCACCTGCTTGCGAGTGCGAATGTACATACGTGTGTGCGCGCTCCTGCATGTGTACGCGCATCGTCGTAAGTGTGTGTGTGTGTG
>NC_143027.1:77102500-77185000 GCF_057628025.1 Oncorhynchus mykiss | reverse complement strand
ATGATAGCGGGGTGAACAGGCAGTGGCTCGGGTGGTTGTTGTCCTTGATTATCTTTATGGCCTTCCTGTGACATCGGGTGGTGTAGGTGTCCTGGAGGGCAGGTAGTTTGCCCCTGGTGATGCATTGTGCAGACCTCACTACCCTCTGGAGAGCCTTACGGTTGTGGGCGGAGCAGTTGCCGTACCAGGCGGTGATACAGCTCGACAGGATGCTCTCGATTGTGCATCTGTAAAAGTTTGTGAGTGCTTTTGGTGACAAGCCACATTTCTTCAGCCTCTTGAGGTTGAAGAGGCGCTGCTTCGCCTTCTTCACCACGCTGTCTGTGTGGGTGGACCAATTCAGTTTGTCCGTGATGTGTACGCTGAGGAACTTAAAACTTACTACCCTCTCCACTACTGTCCCGTCGATGTGGATAGGGGGGTGCTCCCTCTGCTGTTTCCTGAAGTCCACGATCATCTCCTTTGTTTTGTTGACGTTGAGTGTGAGGTTATTTTCCTGACACCACACTCCGAGGGCCCTCACCTCCTCCCTGTAGGCCGTCTCGTCGTTGTTGCTAATCAAGCCTACCACTGTAGTGTCGTCTGCAAACTTGATGATTGAGTTGGAGGCTTGCATGGTCACGCAGTCATGGGTGAACAGGGAGTACAGGACACCCCTGTGTGTTATTTTTGACCATGCAGCTTGTACAAGGATGTTGTTGTGTACAAGAGACCGGCAGTGTTCAGTGGCCCTCTGAGGCAGGTTGAAGAGGCTGACTTCCTATCTCCTGGCCAATCACAATATGTCAGGAACACAGGACAACACATCACACTTCCATGCCCAATTCCCTCCTCCACCTCGGACCCGGTACCATAACTCTGTTGCCAGAGTATCAGTGGAGGGTGTATTTTTTAGGAAGTCGGCGGGAAGCAATCTGGTCGTTGCGACCCCACATCTGCCCTGCTAATGAGAGGGCTGGACGTCTCCCAACTTCACCTCCCACCACATCTCCCCTTAGCTTTCACACACACTGTCCTCTCCTCACCCGCACTCTGCACTCCACACAGGTCACGCCCTCCAAGCAACCAGTGGACAAACACTGACACACACAACGGTCACAATGCACTTCTACACACATCCAAAGAATACAGCAGTACTCAACAACACCCCTTAACCTTTTCCAAAAACACGCATTCACGCACATATACGCACGCACACACACAGACTCTCTCTCTCAATATACTTGAATACACACCCCTACAAATCTGACACAAACAAGGACCATCAAACTAACCAACACACATAAACACTGAGAACTCAGAAACTCCTTCTTAGTCCACTCTCCCTCCAACTTAAAGAGTTTGTTGATGCTTAGTGCCAGACACTGTGCAGTTAAGCGGAAATGAAAGTGTAATTGCCACTATAGATCCAGTGCATACGGAAATAATACAAGCACGCATTCATGCATTTAACCACGCCATCAGCCCTCTCTCTCTCTAGCTGGAAAACCAGAGTCATTACCAGAATATATTTTTATTGTGCTTTCTAAAAGCCATCCGAGATGAATCACGCTATCAGGGTTGGCAACGTTCACCCACCGACATAGAGCTCACATATTAACTCAAAACAAAGCTGCGTAATGTACCTGCGTTCTGAAATGGCCCCAAATCACTTGATTGGCGGTTATTGCATTTCTGGGCCAATGTGTGTGTGTGTGTGTGTGTGTGTGTGTAGGTGTGTGTGTGTGTGTGTGTGTGTGTGTGTGTGTGTGTGTGTGTGTGTGTGTGTGTGTGTGTGTGTGTGTGTGTGTGTGTGTGTGTGTGTGTGTGTGTGTGTGTGTGTAGGTGTGTGTGTGTGTGTGTGTGTGTGTGTGTGTGTGTGTGTGTGTGTGTGTGTGTGTGTGTGTGTGTGTGTGTGTGTGTGTGTGTGTGTGTGAGAGAGAGAGAGAGATAAAGACAGAGCGAGAGCGAGAGAGAGAGAGAGATAAAGACAGAGCGAGAGAAGGAGAGAGAGAAGGAGAGAGAGAGTGAGAGATAGAGATGAAGACAGAGAGAGAGAGAGAAGTAGAGAGAGAGAGAGAGTCTCTGCACTGTACTGTACAGGCAGAGCCCTTATTGGACTGCTGAAAAGAACAATAGGGGGAGAGAGAGAGGAAGAGAGAGGGAGGAGAGGGGGAGCAGCCCCAGACCCACTAAGTCTGCAGCCCTTTCCCAATCAAGAGGATAAAATCTGGTGCCCAAACACTAGGCATGCCCTGGAGCTGTTGTCAGGGGACAGACTAGGGTCCCCCAGCCACATCATGACTCACACGGGCACAAATTATCTGAGAATTACCTGAGGGTCCAGCAGGAAAGGGTGGCCACAGCACTTAAGGGAGTGATCGAAAAAGCTTCTTCCACATTCCACAATGCACACGTGGTTATCTCAACCCTACTACCATGAAAAGAAAGCATTTTGCAGGACTGTGCCTCAAAACCTAATGTCCATCTGGTCCACCACTCCACCCTGGACTTGAACAGCCTTCACGACCAGGTCAACCGCTATAAGGCAGCAATCCCGACTTTTGCCAGGGACCTGAAGGACGTCACCCTCAACCATAGCCCTAGCACCTCACAAAGGAGCAACAGAGCAATGGACACCCCGCCCAGACTAGCGAGACACCCTCCCAGACCTGCAAGACACCCTCCCGAAGGACCTACACCGAGAGAACCCACGCCAAGAGGACCAACACCCAGACCACAGCATCACCAACCACACCCCAACCAGCTAAGACACCCCAAGCAAACCCTGGCCACGCAATATATAGCCCCCCCATATCAGACCTATGCCACTTTCCTTCCCACCCCATGCCCCCCGCCCCTGCGGCAAGGACCACAACATGACAGCAGGACATATGCCCAGGCCGTGAGCAGGGCAACAGTGACCTAAGAGGTATGTATCAGATGCTCAACATGCTCTGCTCACACCTACTGTAATGGTCCGGGCCTAAACCACACAAAAACAACACTAGACACTATGGAACACAAAGCTTTTACTATCTCATCCTGGAATATACAAGGTCTGAGGTCATCTGCTATTGGCCTAAAAAGCAGGAACACAGACTTCATGAAAGAAATTGAAATACAGACATTGTCATCCTGAAAGAAACATGGTATAAGTTATAAAGGAGACTGGTTGCCCTCTAGGTTACAGAAAGCTGGTAGTCTCATCCACCAAACTACCAGGTGTGAAACAGGAAAGAGACTCGTATAGATTTGGTATAGAGCAGACATAACTCAACCTATTAAATTAGTGAAAACAGGAACATTTTACATTTTGATAGAAATGAATAAGGAATTGATTTCAACAGAGAAAAATGTCCTCATGTATGCTACCTATATCCCCCCAATAGAATCGCTATACTTTAACAATGACAGCTTCTCCATCCTAGAGGGTGGGATCAACAATTTCCAGACCCAGGGACATGTACTGTACTAGTCTGTGGCGATCTAAATGCCAGAACTGGACAAGAACCTGACACCCTCAGCACTAGAGGTGACAGCATTCCCTCCCCTATATTCCCCCCTAGACACAACTAGGACAACATAACTAACAAAAACGGGTCACAACTCCTACACCTCTGTCGTACGCTGGGTATGAACAAAGTCATTGGTAGGCTACTCCTACGGTAGGTACACCTAAAGCTCATCTCTTGGCAGTAGTACTGTAGACTACGATCACTGACCTCAACCCAGTCTCTTAGAGCGTTCACAGTCAGTACACTGAGACCACTATCAGATCACAGCAAAATCATACATAGCTATGCTCAATCATGAGGTATCAAAGCCAAAGGAACTGAACAATATAAAGAAATTCTATAGATGTGTCATGATGTTGGCCTGGGGATGGTTTATGACAGTCATAAATACCTATTCCCCCCTTTTTCCTCTCTCTACCCTACTGATGTTACATTTGCAAAACCCTTGGTTAACATAGAGATTCTGGGAACATCAGAAGGTGGGGGGAAATTAACTATATTCTGGTAATCCGACCAATTGAACATATGCGGTGGTACTTAATGAATATGATGTCAGTTCGGTTATCATCTGAGACATTCTCATCAATGATAAGATGACATAAACTCTACAGTGGAAAGTGTACACATCAGAGTTATCGGATTCACATGGAATTGTTGTTCAATTTAAATGTTTGAATATGAAATTATTCGTGATGGGATGAAATGTGATTTTATCTTCTAAAATGTGAGATTTGGGTTTCCATAAGGTTAGGGCTCTGCTCAATCAGTGGCCCGCCCCTGTGAAGGGACATGGGCTATAAAACTTTTCAAACACGCCCTCCTCTCCCTTCCTATATAAAGCCTTGACGACAATATAACCATCTGTTCCGAGGATGTGAGGATGACGGTCCGATATCAGAATGGTTCAGATAATAACTACAGAACGAAGCCAACATCAGCGTGAGCTTTGGATGTGAATGGTATGAACTTTGAACTCTTATTCACTACAGAAGTGATATCTCCTAGCCGTTGAGTTAGCAACAGCAGCTGTAAAGGAAGGAACAGACAGAGTATCCCGTCGACCACACAACGACGTTACTACAACGTATCCAATTTACCAGCAGAGACATTCTTCAAAGGACAAAGGACTCGGTTGGGCAACACGGCCTTCCATCTACCACCAACCTACCGAAGCGCAGCTCAGAGTAAATATTTATTGTATTTTCCTTTTCCAAATGGGCGGTAATTTAGAATGCATAAGATACAGTATTTACGATAGCACAGCTTCGCCCTTTTTTCCTCAGTCTTCCCGCTCTTTCACTCAAACCCATCAACTTTTCTTTTGTGTAATCAGTGGTCATATCTGTTCCGCCTGCCAGGGACGTTTTCCTTTATGACGTAATTTGTAATCAAGTTATGATTAATTATGTGTATATGTAATTCTGTGTGATTAGTTAGGTATTTAGTAAATACATAATTAAATGTTGTATTGCTGATTCATTGCTGATTCATTGTATTGCTGATTTGTTAGCCAGGGTTCATGCAGATAACCAAGAATTTACAACTTTCAGATGAGACTGAATTAAGGTGATGATTAATATTGACTGCTATTGATGTAAAATATTACTAGGTCTTTAAGAGTTTATTCGGAAGATAACAGCTCTATAAATATTATTTTGTGGTGCCCCGACTCTAGTTAATTACATTCATGATTAGCTCAATCAGGTAATATTAATTATGGAGAAATTATTTTATTGTAAGGTCCGGGGTGTAGTGGAGGAAGAAGTCAGACGCAGGAAACAGAGAGTTCAGAGTAGCGATACTTCTTTACTCACCACACAGGTGAAAACGACGCCACTCAAACAAATGCCCCAAAACACAGGGGAACTAAACAGTCCCGAACAACACACGTACGCGCAAAACCGTGACTTACAGGCGTGCACAAGAGTACACATAAAACAGTCCCGCACACCCAACAGGCTGGCCGGCTGGAAAATAAAGCCCAACCAATTAACCTAACTAAATACAGGTGTAACTAATAAACAGACAAGGGGGAGGAAAAAGGATCAGTGGCAGCTAGTAGGCCGGTGACGACGACCGCAGAGCGCCACCCGAACAGGAAGGGGAGCCACCTTCGGTAGGAGTCGTGACATTTATAGAATACCATGTTATATCACTTAATCCGGCATGGCCAAAGACACAACAGATGGAAGGAAAGTAGTGTGGAAATCTACCAAAAAACAATTAGGCAACAACAAATTCAATCCCTTCTAGACAATTTCCTGGACAAAATGTTTCACTGTAATAGTGAGGTGTAAACTTGGCAGTAGAAAACCTAAACAGTATATTTGACCTATCAGCTTCCCTATCAAATATAAAATGTTCAAGCAGACAACCTAAGAAAATGAACAACAATGACAAATGGTTTGATAAAGAATGCAAAAACCTAAGAAGGAAATGGAGAAACCTATCCAACCAAAAACATAGAGACCCAGAAAACCTGAGCCTTCACTATGGTGAATCACTAAAACAATGCAGAAATACACTACGGAAAATGAAGAAACAGCACGTCAGAAATCAGCTCAATGTAATTTTAGTTTAGTTTAGTTTATTAATTCGACCATTTAAAAAAGCAAGTACACATAAAACTTGAAAAAGCCATACATGCACATGAGAAATCATGTAGGATAACACACAATAAAGTCTGGAACTTATTTCCATTATGGTCCTCTTGAGACAATATGGCTAGGCAGGATCCAACACAGTTAAACACAGTATGGCATTGAGATAATAAAACATAAAAACAAAGAACAACATCTACAGTATCTCATCATTGCAGTTATATTGTAGGGGTTATTCCAATGGGCACAGAAGACATCAAACTTATTTTTACTTCATTTTTAAAGCTGCCCAGAGAGGACATGGTTGTAATGGGCAGAGGCAACTCATTCCATTCAGAGCCTCCAGTATATAAGAAAGTACATTTCCCCATTACCCCTGAACCTGTATAAGCACACATCAACAACACCTGATCTGGTGCTGTGATAGTGTGCATCCCTAACATGGGGAAAGTAATCAGTTAGATATCTGGGTACAGAACCATAAATACTCCTGTAAACAAAAACTAGTCTAATCTGGAACACCCTAGCCTCAACAGGTCCTGAAAGCAGCTCCTGCCTATGTAAGTATGTGGACTCACTTTCAATACTACCCTGATCAGCTTATTCTGGGCTATCCTAAGCTTAGAAAAGCCCCCAAACCAGGAAGTACTAGCATAGTCAAAATGGCATTGAATGAGGGCAGTGGCTAGCAGTTTCATGGAGTCCTTATCAAGCAGCTTGGACTTTCTAGCCAAACACTTAGTCCTGGCATCAACCTTCCCTAGCACCTTATTGGCCATGCTCACACCTCCCAAGCTTCCATCAAGTATACATCCCAGGTAGTGAACAGAGTTTTTAGAAGTCAGCACCTCACCCCTAACTACACTCTGATTTCAGAGGACGTACTCAATTTAGATCTGGATCCCAAGACAATTGCCTCAGTTGTCCCTAAGTGCAGAGATAGTTTATTATCTCCAAGCCATTTGCTAATGGAGAATAAAATAATCCATATAATCTAACCACTTCTGGGAAAAATGGGGAACTCTAAACAAACCACAACACGAACAATTATCTATATAACACGGAGATCGCATTATTTGTAACTTATTTTGTACATAATGTTTCTGCCACCGTCTCTTATGACTGAAAAGAGCTTCTAGAAATCAGGACAGCGATTACTCTTTAACGAGTCGGACGAGAGGAATTTACTCCAGACACCCAACAAGGCCCTCATCCCCATCATTCACAGGAGAAAGAGAAGGCGATGTCGAAGACAAAGGTCAGGGTGCCTTGTAAGGATCGGCGACGAGTGGGTAATTTGCCTTTACCATCGGTCCTATTGGCCAATGTACAATCATTGGATAATAAAATAGACAAACTACAAGCACGTACACTACCATTCAAAAGTTTGGGGTCGTTTAGAAAAGTCCTTGTTTTTGAAAGAAAAGCTATTTTTTTGTCCGTTAAAATAACATCAAATTGATCAGAAATACAGTGTAGACATTGTTAATGTTGTAAATGACTACTGTAACTGAAACGGCTGATTTTGTTAATGGAATATCTACATACAGTGGGGCAAAAAAGTATTTAGTCAGCCACCAATTGCGCAATTTCTCCCACTTAAAAAGATAAGAGAGGCCTGTAATTTTCATCATAGGTACACTTCAACTATGACAGACAAAATGAGTAAAAAATCCAGAAATCACATTGTAGGATTTTTAATGAATTAATTTGCAAATTCTGGTGAAAATAAGTATTTGGTCAATAACAAAAGTTTATCTCAATACTTTGTTATATACCCTTTGTTGGCAATGACAGAGGTCAAACGTTTTCTGTAAGTCTTCACAAAGTTTTCACACACTGTTGCTGGTATTTTGGCCCATTTCTCCATGCAGATCTCCTCTAGAGCAGTGATGTTTTGGGGCTGTTGCTGGGCAACACGGACCTTCAACTTTTTTTTTTGTTTGCCCGGGCGGTGTGTTTGGGATCATTGTCATGCTGAAAGACCCAGCCACTTTTCATCTTCAATGCCCTTGCTGATGGAAGGAGGTTTTCACTCAAAATCTCACGATACATGGCCCCATTCATTCTTTCCTTTACACGGATCAGTCGTCCTGGTCCCTTTGCAGAAAAACAGCCCCAAAGCATGATGTTTCCACCCCCATGCTTCACAGTAGGTATAGTGTTCTTTGGATGCAACTCAGCATTCTTTGTCCTCCAAACACGACAAGTTCAGTTTTTACCAAAAAGTTATATTTGGTTTCATCTGACCATATGACATTCTCCCAATCTTCTTCTGGATCATCCAAATGCTCTCTAGCAAACTTCAGACGGGCCTGGACATGTACTGGCTTAAGCAGGGGGACACGTCTGGCACTGCAGGATTTGAGTCCCTGGCTGCGTAGTGTTTTACTGATGGTAGGCTTTGTTACTTTGGTCCCTACAGGTCATTCACTAGGTCCCCCAGTGTGGTCCTGGGATTTTTGCTCACCGTTCTTGTGAACATTTTGACCCCACGGTGTGAGATCTTGCGTGGAGCCCCAGATCGAGGGAGATTATCAGTGGTCTTGTATGTCTTCCATTTCCTAATAATTGCTCCCACAGTTGATTTCTTCTTCTATTGCAGATTGAGTCTTCCCAGTCTGGTGCAGGTCTACAATTTTGTTTCTGGTGTCCTTTGACCGCTCTTTGGTCTTGGCCCTTGTGGAGTTTGGAGTGTGACTGTTTGAGGTTGTGGACAGGTGTCTTTTATACTGATAACAAGTTCAAACAGGTGCCATTAATACAGGTAACGAGTGGAGGACAGAGGAGCCTCTTAAAGAAGAAGTTACAGGTCTGTGAGAGCCAGAAATCTTGCTTGTTTGTAGGTGACCAAATACTTATTTTCCACCAATATTTGCAAATAAATTCATAAAAAATCCTACAATGTGATTTTCTGGATTTTTTTTCCTCATACATGCCTCTCTTATCTTTTTAAGTGGAAGAACTTGCACAATTGGTGGCTGACTAAATACTTTTTTGCCTCACTTATCAGCAACCATCACTCCTGTGTTCCAATGGCACGTTGTGTTAGTTAATTCAAGTTAATTAAAAGGCTAATTGATCATTAGAAAACTATTTAGCAATTATGTTAGCATGGCTGAAAACTGTTGCTCTGATTGCGTATCTAATTATCTGGAGTATCTGGAGCATCAGCATTTGTGGGATCGATTACAGGCTCAAAATTGCCAGAAACAAAGAACTTTCTTCTGAAACTCGTCTATTCTTGTTCTGAGAAATGAAGGCTATTCCATGCGAGGAATTGCCAAGAAACTGAAGATCTCGTACAATGCTGTGTACTACTCCCTTCACTGAACAGTGCAAACTGGCTCTAATCAGGATAGAAAGAGGAGTGGGAGGCCCTGGTGCACAACTGAGCAAGAGGACAAGTACATTAGAGTGTCTAGTTTGAGAAACAGAGGCCTCACAAGTCCTCAACTGGCAGCTTCATTAAATAGTACCCACAAAACACTAATCTCAACATCAACAGTGAAGAGGCGACTCCGGGATGCTGCCTTATAGGAAGAGTTGCAAAGAAAAAGCTATATCTCAGACTGGCCAATAAAAAGAAAGATTAAGATGAAAAAAGAACACAGACACTGGACAGACACTGCCTATAAGGCTAGCATCCCGGAGTCGCATCTTCACTGTTGACATTGAGACTGGTGTTTTGCGGGTACTATTTAATGAAGCTTCCAGCTGGGGAATGAGGGCCACAGGCTGGGGGCCAGTGGGAAGACCAGGAAGCCAGCGGATTCCCCCGTGTGTTTTACCAGACATTGGAGAGAGCTAAATATTTACCCTGCTAAATATCCGTGGGTCAAACCCAGGCAGGATAACCCAGGCGTCAGAGAGAGAGAGAGAGAGAGAGAGAGAGAGAACAAGCAGAACAGAGATAGAGTGAGAGAGCAAACAAACAGAACAGGGACAGAGACAGAGTCAAGTAAATTCATTGTTCATGTCAATAAAACTCCTTAAATTGGATTGAATTTAAAATTGAACAAAGACAGACAGAGACAGGGAAGGCCCACCTCATGGACAGTGGGTGTTAGTGTGGAACCAGTAAATACTAGTGGTATGGTATGTCTCTAGCCATAACAGCTATGACTAGAGACTCCTCTCCCTTCTAGGAGACACAAGCAATTAAAAGAGAAAAACACAATGCATTGTTCTACACAACCCACTTAATTCATCTTGGACAAATGATTGAACATTGTGACCTGGAAAAACACTTAAAACACAAACTGCTGGTTATAGTACAATAGCCTGGAAAGTGGAGGCATGGACTTTGGAATTATGTAAATAACACAGTGGCTATGTAATGAAAGTATACACAGCCAGGAAACTAACTAAATGGTCACTCTCTCTTTCTCTCTGCCAACACTATTCCTCTCCTGAATGTTTCTTTGTCACACTGTTTCCATCCAGCGTGTAAAGTTTATATGGAGCGCTGGCTACATGACATCAGTAGCGTGGCAATGGAAGTTAACAGTGGTGGGAACATTGGTATCATATCTGAAGCAACATCACACACACACACACACACGTTAAAGTGTGTAAAAGCTCTTCAGCAGGCCTCTGATGGGCCTAGCTGACTCATGGAGCTGTGCCACCCTTCTGATTGCTAATTAGTATCAGAAACAGCCGACTGGCTTGGCATTGGAACAACTTGAGGACTTCCAGCACGAACAAATGTCAACTCCTCTAATTGTCTCTTTCTTCTCCTCCTCCACTTCCTCCCTCCCTCCAACCACCCCTGCCTCTCTCCATTCCTCTCTCCGCAGACTCCAGGGCACACATAGGAGAGTGGCGCCACCCAAGGATAGGGATGTGTTTCCCAGGTGACAACACCCTGATTTTCCTCAGACACTGTGGGCGATGGAGGGCAGAGCAGAGGGGCTATTGAGAGAGTTGATTTAGTTGTCTACCATTGGTTACTGGTAGTAGTGGAATTCTACTCAGGAGAAAAAATAGGATCTATATCTTCAGGTCTGTTGTGGTTCCTTCATTAACATAGTCATACAGTAGGAACCCCCCCGCCCCCCCCTCTCTCTCTCTCTCTCTCTCTCTCTCTCTCTCTCTCTCTCTCTCTCTTTCTTTCCCTCCCTCTCTCTTGTTCTCTCCCTCCTTAATTAACATTAGCATACAGTAAGAATTCTCCCTCCCTCCCTCCCTCCCTCCCTCCCTCCCTCCCTCCCTCCCTCCCTCCCTCCCCCCTGTCTTTCTGCCCCGTCTCTCACTCTCTCTCTCTCTCTCCCCATCTCCATTTACACCATGACCCTAGGCTACACCAATCACTCCGCCCGCCTGCCTTGATCTAAACGCAGCCTAATGTGAGATTACACAAACTAACGGCTGAAATTATACTTCTTTGTCTGCTCCAGGAATAGAGCTGCATAGTGCTGGGAGAAACGTAATTTAGGCCAGCTAAATTAGCATGACCGCGAGAATGAGAGAGAGAGAGAGAGAGAGAGAGAGAGAGAGAGAGAGAGAGAGAGTGGTGAATGGATACCGCCTCGTCTCCTCGTCTAAGTGAGCGCCGGCCTTTAAGGGCTTAATGGAACCAATTATTAGGAGGATCTCCGCGCCGTCTGCTCCTGGTGCCACTCGATTGTTCTCGTTATAAATGTCCCTCCCCTGACAGACACAGGCTTCACCGCGGCCCACCACCCGCCCGCCTGCTCACTCTCACTCTCCGGCTCTTGTAGCAACGAGAAGGTCAATAGACTGCTCTTTTCAGCTCTTGAACTTTCCATATTTCTTAATTAGGCCAAGCGCTATGTAAAGATGGAGCTTGGCTGGCTGGCTGGCTGGCTGTGGCACACCCTCATACACTGGCGCACACACACACACACGCAGGCACGCACACACACACACACACACACACACACACACACACACACACACACACACACACACACACAAACACAATGCTCATGTCTAATAGATAACAGAGAACACATACAGTGCCTTCAGAAAGTATTCATACCCCTTGACTTGATTCCTCATTTTGTTCTGTTACAGCCTGAATTCAGAATTGATTACATATTTTTTCTCACCCACCTCACACAATACATCATTTTAACAAAGTGAAAACATGTTTTTTTTATATTTTTACAAATCTATTTAGAACTAAACGCAAAAAGACCTTTGCGATTACAACTGTGAGTCTTTCTGGGTAAGTCTCTAAGAGTCATTACAACTGTGAGTCTTGCTGGGTAAGTCTCTAAGAGTCAGTACAACTGTGAGTCTTTCTGGGTAAGTCTCTAAGAGTCATTACAACTGTGAGTCTTTCTGGGTAAGTCTCTAAGAGTCATTACAACTGTGAGTCTTTCTGGGTAAGTCTCTAAGAGTCATTACAACTGTGAGTCTTTCTGGGTAAGCCTCTAAGAGTCATTACAGCTGTGAGTCTTTCTGGGTAAGTCTCTAAGAGTCATTACAACTGTGAGTCTTTCTGGGTAAGTCTCTAAGAGCTTTCCACACATGGATTATACAGTTTTTTCCCATTGTTATTTTCAACATTCTCCAAGCTCTGTCAAGTTGGTTGTTGATCATTGCTAGACAGCCATGTTTAAGTCTTGCCATAGATTTTCAAGCAGATTTACGTCAAAACTCGGCCACTGAGGAACATTCACTGTCTTCTTGGTAAGCAACTCCAGTGTAGATTTCACCTTGTGTTTTAGGTTATTGTCTTGCTGAAAGGTGAATTCACCTCACAGTGTCGGGTGGAAAGCAGACTGATCCAGATTTTCCTCTATGATTTTGCCTATGCATTGCCTATGCCTCCATTCCACGTATTTTATCCAGAAAAACTCCCCAGTCCTTAGCAATTACAAGCGTTCCCATAACATGATGCAGCCAATGCTATGCTTGAAAATATAGTGAGTGGTACTCAGTAATGTGTTATATTGGATTTACCCAAAACATACCACTTTGTATTCAGAACAAAAAGTGAATTGGCTTGCCACATTTTTGGTGCAGTATTAATGTAGTGCCTTGTTGCAAACAGGATGCATGTTTTGGAATATTTGTATTCTGTACAGGCTTCCCTCTTTTCACTCTGTCATTTAGGTTAGTATTGTGGAGTAACTGCAAAGTTTTTGATCCATCCTCAGTTTTCTCCTATCACAGCCATTAAACTCTATAACTGTTTTAAAGTCACCATTGGCCTCATGGTGAAATCCATGAACGATTTCCTTCCTCTCCGGCAACTGTGTTAGGAAGGACCCCTGTATCTTTGTAATGACTGGGTGTATTGATACACCATCTAAAATGTAATGAATAACTTCACCAGGCCCAATGGGATATTCAATGTCTGCTTCTTTGAGATTTTTACCCATCTAACAATAGGTGCCCTTGTTAGCAAGGCATTGGAATACCTCGCTGGTCTCCCTGGTTGAATATGTGTTTGAAATTCACGACTCAACTGAGGGACCTTACAGATAAATGTATTTTGTATTTGTATTAATGAAGGATCCCCATTATCTGCTGCTACTCTTCCCAGGGTCCACTGCCCCTACACGATTTTGAAAACATTGCAATACATTCACGACAGAATTCACAACGCACTAAGTGTGTGCCCTCAGGCCAATACTACACTACCACATATCTACAGCGCAAAATCCATGTGTACTTGTGTGTATAGTGATTATGTAATCATGTGTGTGCATGCATGTGTCTGTGCCTATGTTTGTGTTACTTCACAGTCCCCGCTATTCCATAAGGTGTATTTTTACCTGCTTTTTAAATCTCATTCTGCTTGCATCAGTTACCTGATGGGTAATAGAGTTCCATGTAGTCATGGCTCTATGTAGTACTGTGCGCTTCCCATAGTCTGTTCTGGACTTGGGGACTGTGAAGAGACCTCTGGTGGCATGTCTTTTGGGGTATGCTGTGTGCTAGCATTTTAAACAGACAGCTAGGTACCTTCAGCTTGTCAACACCACTTACAAAAACAGGTAACGAGGAAGTCAATCTCTCTTCCACTTTGAGCCATGAGAGATTGACATGCCTGTAATTAATGTTAGCTCTGTGTACTTTTAAGGGCCAGCTGTGCTGCCCTGTTCTGAGCCAACTGCAATTTTCCCAAGTCCCTCTTTGTGGCACCTGACCACACTACTGAACAGTAGTCCAGGTGCAACAAAACCAGGCCATGTAGGACCTGTCTTGTTGATACTGTTGTTATATTGAGATGTTTTGTCACTGGCCTACACACAATATCCTATAATGTCAAAGTTGAATGATGTTTCTTGAAATTTGTACAATTTAATAAAAAATGAAAAGTTGAAATGTCTTGAGTCAATAAGTATTCACCCCCTTTGTAATGGCAAGCCTAAATAAATTCAGAAACAAATATTGTTCTCTATCAAAAATGACAAGCCACCGGGGTCTGACAATCTGGATGGAAAATTACTGAGGATAATAGCGGAAGATATTGCCACTCAATTTAAGCCTACTAGAAAGTGTGTGCCCTCAGGCCTGAAGGGAAGCTAAAGTCATTCCACTACCCAAGAATAGTAAAGCCCCCTTTACTGGCTCAAATAGCCTACCAATCAGTTTGTTACCAACCCTTAGTTAACTTCTGTAAAAAATGGTGTTTGACCAGATACAATGCTATTTCACAGTAAACAAATTGACAACAGACTTTCAGCACGCATATAGAGAAGGACACTCAACAAGCACGGCACTTACACAAATGACTGATGATTAGCTTAGAGAAATTGATGATAAAATTATTCTGTGGGCTGTCTTGTTAGCTTTTGACATTATCGATCATAATCTGCTGTTGGAAAAACGTATGTGTTATGGCTTTACATCCCCTGCTACAATGTGGATAAAGAGTTACTTGTCTAGCAGAACACAGAGGGTGTTTTTTAATGGATGCCTCTCAAACATAATCCAGGTAGAAGCAGGAATTCCCCAGGGTAGCTGTTTAGACCCCTTTCTTTTTTCATTATTTTCTAACAACATGCCACTGGCTTTGAGTAAGGCAAGTGTGTCTATGTATGCGGATGACTCAACACTATACACTTCAGCTACTAAAGCAACTGAAATGACTGTGTTACAGCCTGAATTTTAAATCCAGGCTGAAACACAACAAAATGTGGAAAAAGTCAAGGGGAGTGAATACTTTCTGAGAGGTAGGGAGCTGTGGTTCTTTTCTGCCAGTTTAAGGCATTTTGTGTGAGGATGGGGTGGGGTGACTAGTCATCAACTGGCTAGATTAAGTTCTCCATTTCTGAGAGGTGGGGAGCTGTTAAAGATACATTTTTAAATTATAGAATTATAAGCACAAACTATGTATAGTTGAAGCAATAGTTCCCCTTCTATGACATACCCAAAAGCATTATAAACTACTGGTCAAACAAGAGACAACAAACACCTGACAACTCTGAGCCTGGTGTTTTACACCTCAACACAACCAGAACAATGCAAGTTCATGACAGTGGTGTTTATTTACTGTTGCAATGATATTGCATCTGTTATTATCATCATCAGAGATAGGAAATAGGAGAAATGCTGATTTCCTTTGAAAAATGATGTTTGTGACACTCACTTTCTCATTCCGACAGTAACTGTGTTGATTTGTGAATGTGTTTAACCACAGCGACAACATGAAAAGGAATATGTCAGTAAGATCAGTACATTCCTAACAGACACTGATTTCTAAAACTAATATCTAAACAACAAAAACACTCTGACATGTTTTGGGGGATGTATCTTTTTTCCTACAGAGCTCCATTCAAAGTTGTTTTAGTTGATAAACACTAGCGTACTGTAGTGCTGTTGTAGTTTGATCGTAACTTCGTTCCAACTAAAGCACTGTTGACAATAACATGAGTGGCCATGGAAACATCTCAACACAAGTATAAAGGCAGAATCACCATAGGGCTGGAGATGGTAGCAAACCATAACTTTGAAATACAAATACACAAATGGATATTGTCACATACCATAGACATAGAGCCTTGAGCTTGGCAGAACTATACGTACAACTCTCTCTCTTTCTCTCTCCCTCTCTGCTTCTACAAGCTGAGAAAGTGAGTCTCTTTTAAATGTTGCACATTTAATATGCATCAGCTTTCTATCAGAATATATGCCCAGTCAAATGGTGAGTCCATGTGATCTATGGTTCTGTTAAATCATGGTGCCACCCAGCACAGAGGGAGAAATTCATTACCGCTCAGGGCAATTTCCTCCCAAAACAAAAACACTTCATTCCAACAGGAAAACTAAATTAATACTGGCTTTGCATGAACCCACTTTTATTTGCCTAAGAGCCGCAGTTCTTTCTCACTCACAGCATCTATTTTAGGAAAGAACAGAAGTTGTGGAGTGCAGGATCAAAAAAAAATCACACACACACACACGAAAGCACATATGCATGCACACGCACACACAAAAGGCATCCACACAATCATGCACACACACACACACACACACACACACACACACACACACACACACACACACGCACACACACACACACAGAGACATTGCCACTTCATCCTGCCTCAGTAAACGCTTTGGTTTTCATGCCGCGTTGCATTTCATTCTGGAATCAAAGCACCCTAGTCTCTCACAGTTGACTCTGGATGTGTCATCTGATGTCATAGCATTGTTATGTCAAGTTTTCACTTGGATTGTGTTTAGCTCTTTTGATAAGCTAGAGTAATAGAGAGAGAGAGGGTGGTAATGAAATAACTAAAGCATGTCAAATTGATTTCTCTGATGAAAGGAAGGCGCTACACATCGCATAAACATTTAGCATATACACAAATAAGCGTTACTACAATTAAGCAAATGGTTCTAGTCTTTGCAAACGTTGAAAGGAAAACACTTCAACACATGATTGTTCTTTACTGCTCTCCTTCTGTTTGAGAACGTTACATCTGAGTTCATACTCCAGTCTAACAAGACGACTCCCACTTCTGCGTGTGTGTGTGTGTGTGTGCGTGTGTGTGTGTGTGTGTGTGTGTGTGTGTGTGTGTGTGTGTGTGTGTGTGTGTGTGTGTGTGTGTGTGTGTGTGTGTGTGTGTGTGTGTGTGTGTGTGTGTGTGTGTGTGTGTGTGTGTGTGTGTGTGTGTGTGTGTGTGTGAGTGCGTGCGTGCGTGCGTGTGTAATATGAGTTGAGTGCCTCCTGCTTCGTTAATCTAAATGACTGTTTCAATGTGCTCTGCCTGCCTCATATTGTGCTGCCTGATTTATCCCCTCACTCCATAATCAAGTATTTGTTTATAGTTTAAACATAAAAACCATCATGGTTATAAGGCCTGATGGATAGCGCTGCATGCTGATATTTACCTGGTCCTAAACAGTGGAGCGATAGTAATCTAAAGTTTTTACAGGGTGTAGATGGGGCTGGATGCAGGGAAGGTCACAGACACAGAGAGGGGGAACATGGGGCTGGATGCAGGGAAGGTCACAGACACATAGAGGGGGAACACGGGGCTGGATGCAGGGAAGGTCACAGACACAGAGAGGGAGAACATAGGGCTGGATGCAGGGAAGGTCACAGACACATAGAGGGAGAACATGGGGCTGGATGCAGGGAAGGTCACAGACACAGAGAGGGGGAACATGGGGTTGGATGCAGGGAAGGCCACAGACACAGAGAGGGAGAACATGGGGCTGGATGCAGGGAAGGTCACAGACACAGAGAGGGGGAACATGGGGCTGGATGCAGGGAAGGTCACAGACACAGAGAGGGGGAACATGGGGCTGGGTGCAGGGAAGGCCACAGACACAGAGAGGGAGAACATGGGGCTGGATGCAGGGAAGGTCACAGACACAGAGAGGGGGAACATGGGGCTGGGTGCAGGGAAGGCCACAGACACAGAGAGGGAGAACATGGGGCTGGATGCAGGGAAGGTCACAGACACAGAGAGGGATAACATGGGGCTGGATGCAGGGAAGGTTACAGACACAGAGAGGGGGAACATGGGGCTGGATGCAGGGAAGGTCACAGACACAGATAGGGATAACATGGGGCTGGATGCAGGGAAGGTTACAGACACAGAGAGGGAGAACATGGGGCTGGATGCAGGGAAGGTCACAGACAGAGGGGAGAACATGGGGCTGGATGCAGGGAAGGTCACAGACACAGAGAGGGGGAACATGGGGCTGGATGCAGGGAAGGTCACAGACACAGAGAGGGAGAACATGGGGCTGGATGCAGGGAAGGTCACAGACACAGAGAGGGGGAACATGCACTGGGAGAGATGACAGCTGATTTGTTTGGTTGCTTTGAATAGCTGATGAACCCGTCAAGCCCGAAGTCCTGTTAAAATGTTAATAAACATCTCAGAGAGGCCTATAGACTTGAAGTGAAATATGCAGGCTGTTCCTGAGGCTGGCGGGCCCTAGAATGGAGCAATCATGTTTGACAATGTGCAGTGCAAACCTTTCAATCAAAGTAGTCTTATTTCCCTGAATATTAAATACAGACTCCATTCTACATGTCAAGTGAATTAAAGCTGAAGGAATATTATTGCTTCCAATGCAATACCACATCCATCCCCCCTCCTCATAAATATGTTGGAATTATACGCATCAGAGTACCCCTAGGACGTGGTATAGGGGATGAGTGTGTGTGTGTGTGTGTGTGTGTGTGTGTGTGTGTGTGTGTGTGTGTGTGTGTGTGTGTGTGTGTGTGTGTGTGTGTGTGTGTGTGTGCGTATTTGTGGCTTCCTGTAGAGATGATGCTCCATCTGCGAGTTGATATTCACACCGGAAAGTAAGGGGATAAGATATGTAAAACAAAATAGGTTATTAATTTACTTCACGGGAAGAATCAAATTGAACATGACTGTCACTGAAAAACTGTACTAAAAGACTTCAAAATGCAATTGTTCTCCCTGTGTGTTTCTGTAGGGATCTATCTCGTCTAACTGACATCCTCATGTCTTCATCTGTTATCTCCTCGTTAAAACACCGATAAATATGCCTTTGAGGACTTCTATTTTTATTGACTACTGTACATCATCCCCCCCAACATAAAGGCTTTGTCAAATGTAGAGATGAAGACAACTGAATCAGAGGACAGAAGAACAACTCTGTGATTGATGACATGAAGGACTGGATTTAAAATACAAAACAAAACCAGCATGAAGAAGAGTTGGGATTTGTCGAGCTGTGCGTTGATTTATTTGTCATGCTAATTAAATAGCACATACACTAACGCAGTTGGTTTGTGTATTGGTAGCATGCCTGATGTATTGTGTGTGTCTGTGTCAATTGACAGTTGTCTATCTGCGGTCTATGTACTGGACTGTATGTACATGACTCTACAGTCATTTCTGTTAAGCCTTGAATGAGGCAACTATGTGATGTAAAACTGTCAGTGGCCTATAATGCTGTTCAGTGATCTCTATACAGCTACAGGTCATGGTAGAGGATTGATAAGTCCTCAAACTGTTCTGTGAGGTTGGAGGAGAGAAAGTCTGTCCTCTGTTTTCCTACCTCACCTCATAAACACTACCGTTCAAAACACCAGTCTCAACGTCAACAGTGAAGAAGTGACTCCGGGATGCTGGCCTTCTAGGCAGAGGTGCAAAGAAAAAGCCATATCTCAGGCTGGCCAATAAAAATAAAAGATTAAGATGGGCAAATACACAGACACTGGACAGAGGAACTCTGCCTAGAAGGCCAGCATCCCGGAGTCGCCTCTTCACTGTTGACGTTGAGACTGGTGTTTAGTGAAGCTGCCAGTTGAGGACTTGTGAGGCATCTGTTTCTCAAACTAGACACTCCAATGTACTTGTCCTCTTGCTCAGTTGTGCACCGGGGCCACCCACTCCTCTTTCTATTCTGGTTAGGGCCAGTTTGCGCTGTTCAGTGAAGGGAGTGGTACACAGCATTGTATGAGATCTTCAGTTTATTTCGCATGAAATAGCCTTAATTTCTCAGAACAAGAATAGGCTGACGAGTTTCAGAAGAAAGTTATTTGTTTCTGGCCATTTTGAGCCTGTAATCGAACCCACAAATGCTGATGATTCAGATACTCAACTAGTCTAAAGTAGGCCAGCAAGACAGTTTTCAGCTGTGCTAACAAAGTTGCAAAAGGGTTTTCTAATGATCAATTAACCTTTTAAAATTATACACTTGGATTAGCTAACACAATGTGCCATTGGAAAACAGGAGTGATGGTTGCTGGCCTCTGTACGCTATGGAGATATTCCATTAAAAATCAGCCGTTTCCAGCTACAATAATAATGTAATTTACAGCATTAACAATGTCTACACTGTATTTTTGATGAATTTGATGTTATTTTAATGGACAACAAAATGTGCTTTTCTTTCAAAAACAAGGACATTTCTAGGTGACCCCAAACTTTTGAACGGTAGTGTACCTACTACTATGTTATTAACAAGGCAGAATCATATAGACATAAATGTGCATCCACGCATACACTAACACCCAGACATATAGAAATGTACACACACATACAGTGGCTTGCGAAAGTATTCACTCCCCTGGCATTTTTCCTATTTTGTTGCCTTACAACCTGGAGTTGAAATTGATTTTTGGGGGGTTTGTATCATTTGATTTACACAACACGCCTACCACTTCGAAGATGCAAAATATTTGTTATTGTGAAACAAACAAGAAATAAGACAAAATAAAAATGAAATCCCCCACCCTCCTCGTAGGGGCCACCTTTTGCAGCAATTACAGCTGCAAGTCTCTTGGGGTATGTCTCTATAAGCTTGGCACATTTAGACACTGGGATTGTTGCCCATTCTTCAAAGCAAAACTGCTCCAGCTCCTTCAAGTTGGGTTCTGCTGGTGTACAGCAGAACCCAACTTTAAGTCTTTAAGTCATACCACAGGTTCTCAATTGGATTGAGGTCTGGGCTTTGACTAGGCCATTCATAGACATTTAAATGTTTCCCCTTAAACCACTCGTGTGCTGCTTTAGCAGTATGCTTAGGGTCATTGTCCTGCTGGAAGATGAGCCTCCATCCCAGTCTCAAATCACTGGATGACTGAAACAGGTTTCCCTCAAGAATCTACATTTATTTAGCGCCATCCATCATTCCTTCAATTCTGACCAGTTTCCCAGTCTCTGCCAATGAAAAACATCCCCACAGCATGATGCTGCCACCACCATGCTTCACTGTGGGGATGGTGTTCTCGGGGTAATGTGAGGTGTTGGGTTTGCACCAGAAATAGCATTTTCCTTTATGGTCAAAAGCTCGATTTTTGTCTCATCTGACCAGAGTACCGTCTTCCATATGTTTGGGGAGTCTCCGACATGCCTTTTGACGAACACCAAACGTAAAGCCCAGCTCTGTGAAGTGTACGGTTTGAAGTGGTCCTATGGACAGATACTCCAATATCCGCTGTAGAGCTTTGCAGCTCCTTCAGGGTTATCTTTGGTCTCCTTGTTGCCTCTCGGATTATTGCCCTACTGCCAGGTCTGTGAGTTTTGTTGGGCGGCCCTCTCTTAGCAGGTTTGTTGTGGTGCCATATTCTTTCCATTTTTTAACCCAACTCTGATCTGTACTTCTCCTCAACTTTGTCCCTGACCTGTTTGGAGAGCTCATTGGTCTTCATGGTGCCGCTTGCTTAGATACACACAGGTGGACTTTATTTAACTAATTATGTGACTTCTGAAGGTAATTGGTTGCACCAGATCTTATTTAGGGGCTTCATAGCAAAGGGTGTGAATACATAGGCATGCACCACTTTTCCGTTTTTATTTTGTAGAATTGTAAAAATAATAATAATTTCACTTCACCAATTTGGACTATTTTGTGTTTGTCCATTACATGAAATACAAATAAATTTAAATGACAGGTTGTTATGCAACAAAAAAGGAAAAACGCCAAGGGGGATGAATTATTTTGCAAGGCACTGTACACTTTCGTCCCATCATACACCCAAACAAACACAGTGTACCCACACATATCCCCATCCACATGCACCCGACATAATATTCCAATCAGCTTTCAAAATGCAATGTTTGGGTCAAGACGACTTGCACTTCTAAGTAATTTATAATGTGCTTTACTCCAAGGTATTGCGCAATCTCATTATCATTAGATTTTTGCATATTTAACAACAATTTTTAATTAGACAGTATTTTATTATTCATGCACATAATTTGAGGCGAGCTCAGGCTACAGCTTTTCACCATAAAGAAGAAAAGAGACAGGGTGGATTAAAAACACTAAAAACATATACAGACAACGTTCATTTTGTGGAACGGAATATTTCAGTTTGTACTCTTAACTGGCAAGTGGTTCCACACTCTCTCTGCTCATGGTAATGGCTCTTTTAATTTAGCTAATAGCTATCATGTTGTGTACCTTTATGCATTTGCTAAATTCCTAGTAGAGCTGGGAGTTGTCTCTCGACGGCACACATGGTGGAGGGAGCTGTAAGTAGTTTGGTGGTTGAGCTTGGCTCTTAACATAGAGAGTGTTTGCCGAGGGTATGGCTCCTTGATGTATTATTAAAATTGGAAATGGACTCCAGGGACGGCATCTAGTTATGTGCTTTCATTTGCCGAATAAACCAAGCGTTGTTTTCATCTTTGCTCATGATTGTTAATGGCGCCTCTGATGAGAGGGGTGTGTGTTTTTCCCCGCTTCCCTTTATCATCCTGGGCCTCTTGTTATGCAGGCCAAATAGCCAAGCTGATGATTCTGTTTTAGGTTTTCAATTAGTCATTTGACTGAGCACATCTGTTAGTGGCTGGGGCCCAGACTCTGGACAGACGGGTCCCTGTCACCTGCTCAGAGACTGGTGAAGCACAGAGGCAGAAGGGCCATGCCACCACGGGGCCTCCACTGTTACCACTCAGGGGGTCCCTCAGGGCTGAGTCCTCTGTCCCACCATGTTTTACAGCCAAGGCCACAGAGGAAGCACATGCATCCAGAAACATCTGAGCTATGTCTGCCTCTCCCTGGCCTGTCGGTCTCACGCTCTGCTTCATGTTTCAGCCATTGCCAGAGGAGACAGACAGACAGTAGCATTTAAAGCTGCTCTCCTGGTGTAACTGATAAAACTGCCCCTGTTCTATTTGATTTGGAGGTTCAGGGGACTACATCCGCAGGCGATGCCAAAGCACATGAGTTTGAATGTATATTTTTGTTTTTGAATGTATCCTAATGATTTATGTATCACGCTCTGTTTATTTATTTCTCTCCTCCTGTGAGTATTAACATTGATGAATATGTGATGCATTTCTCTTTGAAGGCCTGCAGTGTAAAGCTGTTGAAATGTGGACCAACACAAATAAACACCCTAATTCCTGCTTTGGGCTCAGAGCAGCAAACAGAAGAGACGTGCCAGTTGATGCTCTTCATCCTCATATACGTACAGACTGGGTGTGCACACGTATCTGTCTGTTATATAATACTTGTATGTCAAACCTCTCATTGCTTTAACAAACAAGTTTTAGTCTGTCTGTCTATTGTGTAACATAGGCTATCGAACATCCTGACAGAGCTGTAGGCTATTCAATTCAACTTTAAGACTATACTTTTATCTTGATCCTCTGTGAATCGTAGCAGAAATATAGAAGGTTATTTCATATATCCTGGGCGTAATGAACGGCTGGCTGACTGTGAAACAACAGCGGAGGAGATTGACTCTGTTGTTGCAGAACAAAAGCACTACGTCACTTCAAACCGTCAGCAAAGCTCTATTTCATTATGGTCAGCAATTTCCTGAAGGACCTGAGCTGTCCAATACCTCAATCGAATTAGCGTCCCGTCCCATTCCGTTCTGGGAAGAAAGACAGTAGTTAGTCAGGTCCACAATAACAGAATGGCAGCCAATCTTTGATTAAGGGAGTTCAGGGAGGGTTCAGAACAGTAGCGTTGTTTCTCGTCTGATCCAAGGGGGGTCCCGTGGGACTTTAATAAAACATTTTGCTCATTGTGGAAAGTAATGACCAACAATGTAAACTTGTGACTTGACAACAGATGTTGGCATGCTTAGTGGAAACAAGGTGCTGTAAAATTAATTTCATTTAAATTATTTACTGCATGTATTACGTGCTTGAGGAAATAGACATGGGGGGTTGATGATTGGTGGGCAACAACAACAAAAAATGAATTCAATTAAAGCTGAAGTAGTCGGTTAGGGAAAAAAGAAAAAGAGAGCAATCAAATTCGCTCTCCAAAAATCTAATAGGAATCACACGAAAGCTGACATGGCTCCTATGATTTATATTTAATAGGGTTTATTATTTAATATTGTCACTTCAAAGGCTGTGCCAGGAAACTTGCTAGAGATGTTTTCCAAATCGAATTAAACCAAATTAATATCCGAAGAACAAGCCATCAGTTCAGTCGGGGCACAGTTGTTGCGTTTTCTCCCCAACTCACAAAGACAAACAGAGAGACAAAAAAAGTTTGACAATTGAAATTCATCTCTAAGTGTTTATGCTATAATAACACATAACAGCAGTGTTGAGTGAGCACAGCATATCACTGCACATGGTTAGACAAACAGTGAGAGAGAGACAGAGACACAGAGACAGAGAGAGACATTGAGGCACTCCCTCCTGGTTGAGGGTAATTAGGTATGCAAATTTCCCATGCTGTTAAAGACAGATGACTAATGAGACATGGAGTGGAACAAAACTTTCCCTGAGTGTTCCATCTTCCCTCCGTCATCACCGGGAACAGATGCACAATGGCTGGCAGTGTTGGGCTGCACATGGAACACAGAACAGCTACACATGCACTGAACATTTAGAACAAAGGCAAAACAATGCAACGTGCATCATACTCCAGCGTTCGATCAAGGAACGCAACACCGACAGCATATGGCAAAGTGGTAGAACTTCTTCCATCTCCAGGTACTGAATCTCTTTGTGAAGGAGTGAAGGGAGGAGAGTGGGAATAAACTACAACAACGGCTAGGCTACATTGTCATACAGCACTTTCTCACAGTTGACCCAGTGTTTGAAACTGGAAACTATAATACATTGACCCGGTCGGTCACTACACCAAGTATCTAGTAGATTGTTACATCCTGGTGCCATGCAGGCTGTGCTCCATGTCTGTGATAGCTGGTGTACATACACTGGCCCCTGCAGCATACTCTCCCACGGATGACCTAGTGTTTGAACCAGTCATTTCATACACAGTACAAAGACTGTGGCTGTACCTTATATTGTACAGTCTGGTGCCATGCAGGCTGCACTTCATGCCATGTCAGCGGGCAGCCACCACCGTGACGTCATAGTGAGCGTCGGAGCGTCCTCACCTGGATTTCCTCTGTCACCTTCAGCCCTCGGTTCTCTCTGTTCTCAGCCAAAACAGCACGTAGCCCAACTCATTGTAATAACACCACAGCAGACCACTGATATAAATATATTTCCTTTCCTCCCTACCGTTGGTCAGTCTGTCCTGGCCCGGCCGTGACTTATTCATTTGTGACTTTATTTTCTTTAGTAAGCCCCAGTGCTTGGTTGTGTAAAGGTTGCCTTTGTTTGGTTGGTCCTGCAGAACAGTTCAGCTGAGTGTGAAGTGCAGGAATACAGGAAGTAGAGTTGCTCTTTAACCTGCACCCGTGACAGATGGAGCCATTTAACAATGGGAGCATCCTGAGCCCTGGGCTGCAGCAGCCTGTCCTCTCTAGACTACCCGTGTGTTTGTGTGTGTGTGTGCGTGCGTGTGGGTGTGTGTGTGTCACTCTCCCACACTAACTCTACCCCCTCTAAACAGTAGTACAGTGGTCAGCCACAAAGAGAACCATAATCTTCTGTTTACCGGATATCCCAAACACAGAGACCCAGGTGACACAGCGATGACCATCTCATATTGACCCTGAGTCAGCGCTGGGTCGGCCCACTCTGCTCTGCACTTGTAGCACCCTGTGCCAACTAGGGGGACCGTGACAGCTGAAAGCAATGTCTTATACTAGCTCACATTTCAGAAACAGAGGGAACTCCACCCCTAGGCATAAAGGTTCAACAATTTTGGCAAGCAGAATGGCAAGGACTGAGGGCAAAACACACACAAAAAAAGCATTTTCCAAAACAGTGGTCACATACATTGAACATACTGTAGATACTAAACCACAGGGTCCATGGCTATGGGGACAATGCATCCAACAGTTCAAATCAGACTAATTGGAGAGATAGGGAGCAGGAGATCACTGACTTTGGGGGTATGTTGACCTTGAAGGTGTAATGAAATGATGACTAAGACTATGTTATCCCCTTCCACCCCGATGGTCCCAGACCAGCCCCTTGGTTCCTGCCCAGCCCCTTGGTTCCTGCCCAGCCCCTTGGTTCCTGCCCACACCCCTTGTCCACACTAGGATGGCACAATTGATGAGTGTCCCACTTTGGAGGGGGTAGGATTGGATGTTTGGAGGGGGTAAGATTGAAGGTTTGGAATGGGGTAGGATTGCAGGGGGTCAGATTGGAGGTTTGAAGGGGGTAGGAGAAAGGAAGTTCATGGTCCAGACAGAGGCGTCAGAGGCGTCAGAGGAGTCAAAGGAGCCTGTACCCCAAAACTCATCCAGCTGTGGGACTTTGTTCTGATTAATGCTACATCAGCAAGTACACTGTCCACAACACAGAGAGAAACTACCATTACCACCCACTACAATCCCACCTTCTGCCAAACTCTCATAGCGTTAGGTTACACTCACATACACTTTCAGATTATTACTACAAATATGATAAAGGACACAGTTTGTACTGGGGAGACGGATTTCACCACAACATCCATCTGTCATCACGCCATCCACGATTATTCTCTGGACCGCAAACTAAGCCATGGCCCAGTAGAGTAGAGAGCCACATGTCCCTAATACGACAATGCCCCAGCCCACTCTCCATGCTTTCCATTACTTGTCAATTGGAAGAGTATTAAAGCTAAAACTTTATTAACTCGATTGTGGTTGGCCACAAGTATTAAAGAACACATCACTTCTCCGTTTTTCAATACACAAACATATTGACTTATGTTGTCGCACCACGCCAGTCTGGATACTCAATACGTGACACATGGGTCCCATAGCATAGCTGCTAACTGGTAGCAGAGCTGTTGGGATGTAACACAGGAATTACAACCCCACATCTAAAAATGGAGTACAACTGACTTTTTCAGTCAATATGTCTGTGTAACGTCAATGTGCTGAAAGGATGACACGATAACTTAATATACTTTAATAATCCATCTCATTTGAATCAGTCTGTTCTGCCTTGACAGCCATTGTTTCCTGTTAACATATGAAAAAATGCACATATAATGACAGCCAAGCCATCTAATATCCTTATCACTATAACTTGATATTATACTCCCAAAATGTCCTAATGGCTTCCCCCTCAGAAACCCTGGTCATGTTGTGTCTATTCCAAACACATTAGAGTAGCAGTGACACCATTGTCACGGTAGCAGATGTCCTTTACATTTCCCTCCCATTCTTAACCTATTTCCTCGTACCCAGTACAGCTACTAAAACCCCTGCTCTCTCTGTCTCTCTCCCTCTTTTCTCTCTCGCTCTCTCTCTTCCCCCTCTAGCTCTCTTTCCCCCTCTCTCTCTTTCTGTCTCTCTCTTTACCCCCCCCCCCCCCCCCCCCCTTCTCAACAGCCCACAAAACCAGCACAAAACAAAGAGAAACAAGATGAATTAGTAGCAGGGGGTCCCAGTGGTATTAAAGAGGGGATTGTTTTTGTTTTAGCTAAAACTATTTCTCGCTGTTTTCGCGACGCTAGCGTTGCTCTGCTCTACTCAGCTCTGCTCTACTCAGCTCTGCTCCCACATGTATTGGCCGGCTGTGATCATGTGTCAGAGACAGAGTCATACAAGTGGGGCCGGGCGGCTGTGGCGGGCGGAGGGTGGGGTGGAGGCCCGGTGCCCAGCAGGCTTGTCTGAAGCAGACGGCTTGTTTGCGTGTACTTAACAGCTCCCCACAGCTGTGTTCTCTCCAAATGTAAAAGGAGAAGACCTCGTCCATCAAAAAAGCATACTTTTTTTCCTCCTCTCCTGCTTTTTTCTTTTCCTCCTCCCCCGTTTTTGGTTCAAGTGGCTCCATTGGGAAAGTGTCAACAAACAGGCTTAGGGTCAGGAGCAGAGGTCAGCTGGTGAGTCACCCTGTTAGCTCAGCTTTTCTCTCTTCTCAAGAGGGGTGCATTTCTCAACAAGTCACTTATTGAACAAAGTAGGATAGGGCATCTTTGTTATGGGGTCTAATTTGGATTGTCTTTTTAACAATCCACTCACAAATACAGCTGAGTCATCAAAAACAACGACTTTGCCATAAAGCACATGAACATGTGCTTCGGATTTGAACTCGCAGTTCACGGTTCAATCATTTTTGTCATATGAAACACTTCTCCCTCAGCAGTCTCGCGAATTGGGATTGTGAGATTTTGATGGAATCAAAGTGCTCTTTTCCCTTCATCCAACTACAGTGCCAGTTTTTATTTAACTTGATGTGTTCCTACCAGTCTGCTCCTGCTGTGAGCTGTCTGAGCGTGGTATGGTAAATCATATAGATATATTAGGAGCCTCGCTCCTGTCCCCTGGCCCTGACTGGACTGGGCTGACTGCCTGTAACGACGAGCCCTGGCCTGCTCAGGGGTTAATGGCTGCAAACTGTCACGCTGTTTCGGTACACATCATACAGTATGGTCATTATTCACTAGACATACATCGTAACCTTACTGCGTCAGATGAACCTCCCAGGCTGTAGAGAGGGGGGTTCTGAAGACAAGAAAGTCAACTTGAGGCTGACTGGGTTCACTCTCACTGGTCTGCCTGACCCAGCCACTCCTCTGGACTAGCTCAGCACACAGCTAGTAAATGTTTCACTTTGATTTCAGATACTTGACAATAATCAAAGTTGCATTCATCAACTGTGTTGTGGGACTGACAAGCCACTTTCTGCATAAACGACTGCTGTAAAAAAATACACTAAGTTAGCTGTGGTTGGTCTGTGATTGAAGTTGTCAATGATGATTCACATTGAATGCTTCTCCAGTCATTTTTTAAACTCTTAAATGTTTATTCCAGTTAACTTTGATACAAGGCTGCAAGGTTGGACAGTGCTGTGTTGACGAGGGGTCCCTCAGAAACACACACATTGGTGTATGTGGCAACTCTTGGCAATGAGAATAATAGGAATACCGTAGGAATCAGAACCACATTTTCTAACTCTGGGAGAGTATTTGTTTGTCCAAGGCAATTTGAATCTTACTTGAGGACCTTAACATGGAACTCTGACTAACTTATTGATTCCTGCAATACAATCAATAGGCTTAAACATCAAGCAGAGGAGGCTGGTGGGAGGAGCTATAGGAGGACCGGCTCATTTTAATGGCTGGAATGGAATTAATGGAATGGAGTCCAACATGTGGTTTCCATACGTTTGATGTGTTTGATACCGTTCCATTAATTCCATTCCAGCCATTACAATGAGCCTGTCCTCCTCTAGCTCCTCCCACCAGCCCCCACTGCCATCAAGCATACTGTACACATTGACAAACACACACACACACACACACACACACACACACACACACTCACTCACTCACTCACTCACTCACTCACTCACTCACACACACACACACACACACACACACACACACACACACACACACACACACACACACACACTCTCTATATATAGGTGAGTAACTGAATGCACATACTGTACACACACTGCTGTAGAAGTGCATACAGTACACACAGTGACATGCACACAGGCGTGTATATTGCCTCTCACCAGTGCTGTCTTCTGGGAACAGACTAATTGCAGTATAACAGAAATAGAGCTGAGGAGCTGAATGTGCCCCGGAGTGAAACCCCCCACTGTTTCAACTTTTCACATTTTATGCCTGTTGTGACAAAAGTGCAGACGCAGTGTGAAAATGTCACATTCTTAACTCTCACGAGAGTGCTAAGTCAACTGAACTGTGAAATCTGAAAAATCTGGGACTGTGTGTGTACTCGTGTGATATTACAATCATATTTGTGACGTCTGTAACACCCACTCATCCAGACAATTCATACAAGGCCAATGTACAGCATGATTTTATGGGACATTGTGCAAGAGTACTGTATACTATTTTATGCCTTTCTTTCCTTTTCCTACTTTGTACACTTTCCAAGTACAGTGAAAAAATACTAGTTCTAAACTGAGCGCCCCATCTGTGCAATGTTATAGGTCCAATATTAGAGAGGCTTTTTTTTACAGTGTGCAGAGAAGACGCTCGACTTCCAACACACACACACGAGAACCGCACCCCTGTTTTCTCCTGTCGGTGTGTTTGTGTGTTTTCTGGGTTCCACATGGCCTACAGATGTAGCCAGGCTTGTTACACACATGCAGGCACACACACACACACACACACACACACACACACACACACACACACACACACACACACACACACACACACACACACCACAGGCCTGTCTGCCTCAACATGGTTGACACACAGGGAGAGAAGTGGAGAGGAGTGACAGTCTCCCAGCCAGGCACAGAAAACCTCTTCTTCCTCCTCCTTCTCTCCTTCCGCCACACAGTCACTCCCCTCCAGTGCCTGGTAATGGGAAGGGAAAGAGAGGGATGAAAAAAGAGGAAAGAGAAAAACGACATCCATGCTGCTTTGCGGGTGACAGCAAGAGAACTTTTGGGAGTCAGAGAGTTAGCGCCAAAGTTCCCTCTCAGCCCATTAAAGCCGTGGAGCGGCATCTAGATTCTATTGGAACCATATGTGCCAAAGAATTTCTCTTCTGGTAAGACATTCCAAATACTGTCCTGCAGCCAAAGACTTTGGTGTTAGTCTAATTTAAGCAGCATGTTGGGGAGAGCTCTCCGGGCTTTGATCATTTGGAGATCGTTTGGTACAAATTGAACTAACCCAAGCTCCATTTCTGGTGGATCACAACCATGGATTTGTTGAATTAAATGCTTCGTTGAATGCAGTCTGTACATGAAAAGAAAGTTGCTCTTAGGAATCCGATAGTGGGTTTTTCACCTAGCCAGCAGGTCCACTACTTGTATTACTTTTAAACTTAATCCACGCTCCCTTGTTCCGTCCGTGGTGATTTAACGAGGCTCTGCGCCGAGCAGGGCTCGGCGGTTTGGGCCCAGCCCGACCTGGAGGAGATCATGTTCTGAGAGGAGACAAGCAGAAATCACCTGGTATATGTAATAGAGAACATATTGCACAGAGACCCCTAAGCATGTCTCCTGGACCAGACTATACAGTCTACAGCTATGCAATCTTCATCTTCTGTTTCCAACAATTCTTAGATTTTCCCCAGAAACCTGAAGGAGTATTTGAAAGATTCTATAGGATAGGCCTACTCCAACAGCTCTCTCTCATACTCTCTCTGTTATTTTTGTCGTCTAGTCTCTCAATCTCTCTCTCTTTCTCTCTCTCTCACTCACACACACACACACACACACACACACACACACACACACACACACACACACATACACATTCACCGTCAGAATTAATAAGTTGAGTAATGCTCTATAGAAATACTATATCTTGATATGTATGAAACATTCCTTCAATTAAACCGGATTTCTTCTGCTTTTATTTCTCACCTAGTTAGCATCCGGTAAGAAACGAGCTGTGAAACGTTCCAGGCTGTGAAACGAGCGAAGGCTTACACACATTTAGTTTTAAATAACTGCAAGAATTTACAAATGATCCGACTCTGACTGAGATTGTCTTTGGAGGACTTTATACATACACAGTTGGATGTAATTGGACCCTTTCCAACACAACACCCTGCTATGTCCATGTGGGTAAACTGTGTCACGTTGGTGGCAGGAGCTTATCTGTGCTATTGATTTTCTCATTGGTTCCACTCCCCGTTTTTATCTAAATGAAAACATGCTGGAAAGGAAACAGGCTTGAATTTTTCTCTCAGAAATGTCTGCATGTCCTCAGATGTGCTGCTGGAACACGGAGCCGCCTGGAACTCATTTGTTCTCTGAGTTCATCTCAGAATGTTGGGTTTCTGATAAGGCTCGTCTGCCTCCCTGTGTTCCAATTGTTTTTTTTTCACTGGGTGCTTGTGTAATGTATTTTTTTATGACTGAAGTGTTGTGTTTTCAACTTATGCCTTCCTGAACGTACTACTGATATTGGGAATTGTGTAGACGATAAATAAGTTACAAATCTATTCAACTTTTCTAACTATTTCATATTTTCTCACCACATCATTAAGTATACCCAACAGACAACAGACAAAAAACAAGTCAAGTCAGATCCCTGTAGTCCTCAGTACAGTCTGGTCTGGTTGGTATTAAGAGAGTCAGATGTGTCCTGCCACGTGGTGTTGGAGTGAGAGACAGAGATAGAGATAAAGACAGAGCAAGAGAGAGAGAGAGAGAGAATGAGAGAGAGAGAGAGAGAAGGAGAGAGAGGAGAGAGTGAGAGACAGAGATAGAGATAAAGACAGAGCAAGAGAGAGAGAGAGAGAGAAGGAGAGAGAGAGAGATAGAGATAGAGATAAAGACAGAGAGAGAGAGAGAGAGAGAGAAGGAGAGAGAGAGTGAGAGATAGAGATGAAGACAGAGAGAGAGAGAGAAGTAGAGAGAGAGAGAGAGTCTCTGCACTGTACTGTACAGGCAGAGCCCTTATTGGACTGCTGAAAAGAACAATAGGGGGAGAGAGAGAGGAAGAGAGAGGGAGGAGAGGGGGAGCAGCCCCAGACCCACTAAGTCTGCAGCCCTTTCCCATCTCTTGGTTTCCTGACATCAGGTATGAAGTGATTGATCGCAGATCAAAGCCAGGAAGCAGGATAATTAAAGTTGTAGGTATAAATAGATAGCATCTTAGCTTACAGTACATCAGACGTCATAATACAGAACAAATGTGCCCCGGGACTAATTGAGGCCTGGTTCAGGTTTGCTAGTTCTCGGGCCTCTTGCTCTGCTGCTCTGCTGCTCTGCTGCTCTGCTGCTCTGCTGCTCTGCTGCTCTGCTGCTCTGCTGCTCTGCTGCTCTGCTGCTCTGCTGCTCTGCTGCTCTGCTGCTCTGCTGCTGCTCTGCTGCTCTGTCCTGAGAATACAGCCTCCATTTACATGCCCTTGTAGCTGAGAATAACAGAACACCCAGATGTAAAACACTGGAGCACTCCTGTAAATAATAGGAGAGCCTTTTCAAGTCCAACCCAGATGGGGCTGGTCCATATTGCAAACCTATTGATATGTACACAGCCAGGCTCTTACTCCACACGTACAGTATACCAGTATGTAAGTCAGCACTTGATACTGTATTCATAAAAGTAACTGTGTTATGTAAGGATAGAAAACAGACTAAATCCATTGATTGACAGATTATTTGATCGTTTAAATACACAAATACCAGAATGTATTGAATTTGACAACTATTGAAAAACTGTCTCCAAATTAAGCATTCATACATGTAACAGTATAATTTTAGACCGTCCCCTCGCCCATACCCGGGCGCGAACCAGGGACCTTCTGCACACATCAACAGTCACCCTCGAAGCATCGTTACCCATCGCTCCACAAACGCCGCGGCTCTTGCAGAGCAAGGGGAACTACTACTTCAAGGTCTCAGAGCAAGTGACGTCACCGATTGAAACGCTATTTAGCGCACACTGCTAACTAAACTAGCCGTTTCACATCCGTTACATACACACAAAGTATTATCCCAGAAATAACTTTTCATGACAGAAACTATAGCAATAAACACAACACTAATGTGAAGTGTCAGAAAACTATTTGAAAATGCTATGGCTTTACTCTAATTGTATCCCAATCATGGTTGACAAGATTGCAGCTGAAGGCCGTCTTAATTGCAGGGTTCGCCAGCCTCGACGCAGTTTACTAGACATAAAACCTGTCCAGAAACATGCCCGGGCGACAGTGGCGTTTAAGACACAACACAATGCTTCTGTCAGATGGAGAGAGCAGCACACTGGACGTATGGTAAGTGGATGTTAAGAGACAAGGAGACAAATCCTCCCGTTTATAGTTGGCACATAACAAAGCCACTGGCTCACTGGCTGCCTGCGGTGGCGTCATAAACACATCTAGAACTGCACAAACAACACTCATGGTTAGACAATAGAACAGCCTGCTACTATTCACTGTTGATTGTCAACTCAACCACACTGTGGGATGCTGGCTGGCCACCGCTACAGGCTACAGCTCTTCCAGTCCAGGCATCACACTGCTGGCCAGCCCACAGGCTCCAGGCAGAACACTGCTGGCCAGCCCACAGGCTCCAGGCAGAACACTGCTGGCCAGCCCACAGGCTCCAGGCAGAACACTGCTGGCCAGCCCACAGGCTCCAGGCATCACACTGCTGGCCAGCCCACAGGCTCCAGGCAGAACACCATGTATAACTTTACACCAGTGATGGAAGCTTAGTGTGATAAGCTTAGTAACAGGACACGCCGTCCAAAGAGTGCATCTTTTGAACACTTTCCCCCAAAACAAACATGAATGATTGACAGACAAAAACTTGTGAGAGTGGTTTGTTTCTCAAACATCCCCCCTGTCTGTCTCTGGTTGGGAATCTGCCCTCCAGCACTAATGTGTAATTGAGATTTTCCTTGGTTTTAAAACATGGACCCCCTTCCGCTCTTTAACCCCACCCTCCCTTCCATTTAACTCCCTACTATCTCTCTCTCCCTCTCTCCCCCTCCCTTCCTCCCCCTTTCTCTCTCCCTGTCTGTCTACCCCTCTCTACCCCTCTCTCTACTCCTCTACCCCTCTTCCACAGCCATGTATGGTGAGCAACCCCCGTCTCTCTCACAGCAGCACACATGATAGTGTTGCGTGGTGACTGAAAAACAATACTGCACTGTTTCAGCGGCCATTTCATGTCGACTTTCATTTCAGCCTAAAATAACATGGCTGGGGAGTGATGGGTTGGTTTCCCCCCTAGTGGCTGAGTTAGGGGGTATGAAGGATGGCTGGGGTTGGTATGGAGTTGGGGCATATCCTGGGCTGAGGCTTGGGATGGGACAGACATTGGCTCTTTGAAATGGATGATGGTAGGGTTGGGCAGTGTGGCCTCAAAATCATATCTAGATGTATTTACATTTTTTTCTCTAAATAAGCATTGGTGTAAAATTAAAGGTAAAATACACTGCATTAATAATCTAAATATAAGCCTTCCACAACCATAAGACCCCATTAATAATCTAAATATAAGCCTTCCACAACCATAAGACCCATTAATAATCTAAATATAAGCCTTCCACAACCATAAGACCCATTAATAATCTAAATATAAGCCTTCCACAACCATAAGAACCATTAATAATCTAAATATAAGCCTTCCACAACCATAAGACCCATTAATAATCTAAATATAAGCCTTCCACAACCATAAGACCCATTAATAATCTAAATATAAGCCTTCCACAACCATAAGACCCATTAATAATCTAAATATAAGCCTTCCACAACCATAAGACCCATTAATAATCTAAATATAAGCCTTCCACAACCATAAGACCCATTAATAATCTAAATATAAGCCTTCCACAACCATAAGACCCATTAATAATCTAAATATAAGCCTTCCACAACCATAAGACCCATTAATAATCTAAATATAAGCCTTCCACAACCATAAGACCCATTAATAATCTAAATATAAGCCTTCCACAACCATAAGACCCATTAATAATCTAAATATAAGCCTTCCACAACCATAAGACCCATTAATAATCTAAATATAAGCCTTCCACAACCATAAGACCCATTAATAATCTAAATATAAGCCTTCCACAACCATAAGACCCATTAATAATCTAAATATAAGCCTTCCACAACCATAAGACCCATTAATAATCTAAATATAAGCCTTCCACAACCATAAGACCCATTAATAATCTAAATATAAGCCTTCCACAACCATAAGACCCATTAATAATTACATGAAGAAGTTTAACCTGCTTTGTTGCAATAATCACTGATCTGTCTCTCTATGAAAATGCCTTTTTTTGTTACAAATTTAACCAGAACCATGACTGATGCTCATTCACTGATAATAACTGTCTTCTTGTAGCAGATATTATAGAAAATGAACACAGCAATCTCTCAAGCACAAGCCCACATGCTAGTGAGTAAACAGCTAATCTTTCTATTTCTAAGTTCAGCCAACTTGGATCTATCTGCTACCTAACCAGGTAGAACATGTGAATTGTTATGACCACACCCTTCTGTCCGTCTCCAACTGTTTGAACAGCATGCTAGCCTGTCTACTTAGTTCAGACGTTGAAATCAAGAGGACTACCTTATTTCTCAGAATGAGAACAAGTTGCCAATTCCTTATATATTAGTTTTTTATGCTGCAGTAGTTTATGTGTCGGGGGGCTAGGGTCAGTTTATTATCTGGAGTACTTCTCCTGTCCTATCCGGTGTCCTGTGTGAATTGAAGTATGCCCTCTCTAATTCTCTCTTTCTCTCTTTCTTTCTCTCTCTCGGAGGAGCTGAGCCCTAGGACCATGCTTCAGGACTACCTGACATGATGACACATGGTCTGCCTGTGATTATTATTATTTGACCATGCTGGTCATTTAAGAACATTTGAACATCTTGGCCATGTTCTGTTATAATCTCCACCTGGTACAGCCAGAAGAGGACTGGCCACCCCACATAGCCTGGTTCCTCTCTAGGTTTCTTCCTAGGTTTTGGCCTTTCTAGGGAGTTTTTCCTAGCCACCGTGCTTCTACACCTGCATTGCTTGCTGTTTGGGGTTTTAGGCTGGGTTTCTGTACAGCACTTTGAGATATCAGCTGATGTATGAAGGGCTATATAAATACATTTAATTTGATTTATGCTTAAGGCACATTTATAAAACACAGACTGGACAGCTAGTATAACAGTCTTTGGTTAAAATACTGCTAGAGGTAGGCCTACTTGGTACCACAATGCCACCTGCGACAAACTGAACATTCATTTTCTGGAATCAGTGTTCATTGATACTCTCGTTTTAGTAGTGTCCATTCTGGGTGCAATTTGAGGAGTTGAGACATAAAAAGGGTAGCATTACAAAGGTTAACTTCTCCTCTATTACTGTAAAATAATGTCTCAATGTGTAGCGGTGACCATATGACCCATTCTGTTGAACCAAGACTCAAGTGCAAATAGAGTGTTGAAACTGCTTGTCAGAGAGGAAGAAGTGGTCTCTCATCTTTGTTGTTGTGAGTGGCAGGGGGAGGGGCTTTGTGTGTGTGTGTGTGTGTGTGTGTGTGTGTGTGTGTGTGTGTGTGTGTGTGTGTGTGTGTGTGTGTGTGTGTGTGTGTGTGTGTGTGTGTGTGTGTGTGTTAACCATAGAGGAAGATGCAAAGCGAGAGGTTCCACTCTCGCTAAAATCTGTCCAAAATAAGCCCAATTCATTTTAATGGGCTTATTTTGGACATAAGCTTGTCGCCTGCCTTCCCGCCTTTGGAGCAACAACTCCCATTGTTAGAGAGAAGACGTGCATCTCGTCGTTATATACAGATCTCTGGTGTAAATGAGAAGGTGCACACAGCATAGAATGAGCGAAGGAGACGAAACCAATAAGACAACACGAGAACAAGTGAACATAAACACTGGTGCAGGCATTTGGAATGTCGCCCAGAAACATCAATTAGAATTCATCAAATTAATTTGATATTGGCCAACCCTAGATGTTGGGTCAGGGTCTTGGGACTTGGATGCAGCTGGGCATTGGGGATGGGGCTGGCTGGGGCTGGGGACCAGTCCTAATGGCTTTGTGATGATGTATCGCTGAAATCCTGCCTGAGACCCTTGACTGAGAGTGGGCTCAGGACTCTTTATCTCTGCGGACATCTTTTGCCCGGCTCAGGGTTTTGGGGTCTAGTTTCACCGGCCCTATGGGAGAACCCACCAGGAATGGTGCGACTGGGGATTAGCGGGGATGACCCCGGGAGCAGAGCAGATTATTTGAGAACACTGAAGAGAGAAAAGTTGTTTGACCTTGAGGCATGAACAAGGTGAAAACTAAGAGAGATTATTAGATTAGTGGAGGTGAAACATAAGACTTAGATGTATCTGTGTCAATAGGGGATACAGACTCGATGTCTTTGTCACAAGTATCCAAGGACTTCAACTAACATTGATACAGTACTGTTGTTTAATTTGAATCTGTCGTAATAGAAAAAGTACTTTATATACAAGATACCAGATGTTACTGAATAGTTTTAAGATAATCTATTAATAAAGTAATTGTAATGTGCCCAATAACAGTAACACAAGTCTCCCTGGCTATTTAAGCTCTCGTTAAGTGAGTAGGCTAATGCAGGACACATGAGTAAGAGATGCCCTAGAGGAAACTCCACTCTGCGTTGACACTTTCTGGACAATCGAAGGTCACTGCCTACAGCCTGCTACTACTGCCCTTCTCTCTCTCATGACTGACCAGCATGTCTTCCTTCAGGCCTGAGCCAAGCCCATCAGACAGATTACAACCCCTCTGGCCCCTATAACTCTGGTGGTGTGTGTGTGTGTGTGTGTGTGTGTGTGTGTGTGTGTGTGTGTGTGTTTCTCCCCTCTCCACCCTGCAACCAGAGAGGTCCTAAAGGACTCGTCACCGTCATCCCTCCATGAGCAGCCAACCAGGGAAAGCCAGCCACTTCAATCATCCTAGAGGTTAAGGGTCAAATAGGTCAAATACCTCAGCCGAGGTCCCACCCCCCTGTCACTGTGACAGGAGGGCTATGGTCAGTGTCATGGGTTGGTGCGGGACCCACTAGCACCAGCACCACCCAGCCCCTAGTTCTACCTCTGGGGCTTTGGGTGAGGAGGAGAGGGGCTGGATAGGCTCTAATTAATAACATGCTTCAGTAGTAGTAGGATTGGAACCGCTAATACAAAAGGCTGCGTCAATGAGTTCATTGATGTGTTTTTGTTAAACTTGTATAACTTTATCATTACTTTCTCATGGGTGCTTCATGACATCACAGGGCTTCAGTAGCGTTTACATGAGTTTCCTCTAATGTCACATTCATTCATTTGACTGCGACCAGTCTAGAAAGCCCCTCCCTCTCCACCTTGCCTCTCTGTTGTCCCACTCAGCACAGAGAGGAGGGAGAGAGAACGAGAAAACATGATTTAGCCCTGAATGCACTCCTGTCAGAAAGGTAAATGTTAAAAGTGGGCCGCAGCACTGTTTGGTTGTGTTAACGAGATAATCTGAGAGTCGGGACCATTTTTTCACAAGGGTGTTTTTATGACCTCTGTTACAATAAAGCGAACAGGTAAAACACAGAGTGATTAAAGGTAATGAAGAACAGATATGCACCGACACCGTCCTCACCATCCATTATGAAACGTTACACAGCACTTTGAAGAGTTTTACTACCTTAACAGCTCTGTGTAAATCCAAACGAAATACGGATTATTTAAAGAGGTATTAAGGAGGGCACAGAGGCTCTAATGTGCTCGTCTGTTTGTGATTAGGAAAGGGGGCGGGAAAAGAGGACTGGGAGTTTCATAGGGAACCCCTGGATGTCCCAGGATTCCGGCTACTTGTAGAGTGAAGAAGGCCTGTGAAAGAGTGTTGTGTGAACATGCATGTCCTCTGCGTTACAACATAATTACTTGACGTTTAAAGTTGAACAGACCCAGTCTGAGGTCATTGCTAAGTCTTTCATGTTCTGGACCCTTGCTCTCCTAGTCCCTGGGATAAAGCAGAGGGGTAAGGAAGCTACATGTTTGCTAACAACTAGCCTGTGACTTTCCTGGTTCATTTCTTTCTATCTATCCATGTCTATGATCTACATAGCAGCCAATCACTCAACATCTGAGTCTAAGTTTTTGTAATAAGTGAACATTTTCTTTTTCTCAACAGAAGGACATAATCTATTTTTCCAAGGACAGGAGAAGCAGAGAAGCATTCCAGCTCTGTGTCTGATCAGTGTTGTCTGATCAGTGTTGGTCCACCAGGGTTAAACCCTCTGGCTGCGGGCTGTTTGACCCTCCCTGCTTCATTTACTCCCTGCTCCCCCTCCTGATGGGACCCAGAGATGAGAGCTGGTAAGGGTTGTATGAGTCCAAAATTGTACCCTATTTTCTATATTGTGCACTATTCTTGAGCCCATAGGGCTCTGGTCAAAATTAGTGCACTTAATAGGGAATAGGGTGCCATTTGGGATTCACAACCTGGTAATCAGGGTCAAGAACTTTCCTAGAGGCACAGGAAGGTCTTCAAAGTGGTGGATCCTACTGTCGATAAAGCACTCCAGATAAAACACATTCACACTAAAGGCATGACTCTTAACATGTCCTCTAAATGTCAACTGTGAGGGGATTACCCTGGCGTAGTAAATCTAACAGGTAGTGGGTTTAGGGGAGGAATGTCCAACATCCAACCAACATACTGAGGGGATCAAGCTAAGGAGGGAGAAAAGGAGAAAAAAAGGAAAGTTAAGCATCTCATGTTTTTTCGACGGCATTCGGTCTCTCGTCGGTACAGTCCCCCAGCTCCCAGCCGTCTTTCAAAAAGCAGAGGTCACTTCACAAGAGGCCTGGGTCACACACTATATACCGCTGTAAAAGTACTGCTGAGCAAGTGGTTTCAATTTGCTCAAGTGATTAAGTTCACGCCAGATCCAGTGCACTGGCATGGGTCACTTATGCCTGGCTGAGTTAGAGAGGAGGAGGGAGGGAGTGGAGTGAGCGGGATGCTAACCATTAGCAGTAGGAGTGACACTGCATTATAGCAGCGTGACAAGAAGGCTTACAGCCATGGGGGTTACACTGGCAGCTCTGCTAGAGCTTTAACATACAGAACCACAAGTACGCATCCCATGTCTCTGACTAACTACAACCAGGTCTGGTCAGGCAGGGCAGTCACATGATCAAAGCTATAGGGCCATGGCTCTAGGGATATGCTAATTTATCTCACAGTAGCCTATAGTCTCACAGTCAGTAGCCTGGAATGTCTTGAAGGGGAAAGTGTCCCAGACAGAGACAGATTTGACAGACTAACAGTAATAAGGCCTGTGCAAACTAGCAGAGAGACAGAGAGTCAGCACAGTCCGTAATTAGTGCTGAAGACACACTCCTTTGATGGGTCAGGGAGTTTACTTAGAAATCTTCTTTGTTTGCTCAGAGGAGCTACAGATGTAGGATCATAATTTGAGCTAGTTTGCTACAGAATAAAGATAACCCTTCAGCAACAGGAAATGTGCATGTTTATGTGTATTATAATTCATGGATATTTTTTGTACGGGTTGATACTGTTGCAGTTTTTTTTTGATTGCTTAAGCACGATTTTCAAAACACTACACACAATTAGCACAACCACACACCCAATTAGCAAAACACAACTGATCCTTTGCAAAATTAAACACTCTTGTAAAAACTATACACTTCTTTTTAAAAACCACACTTTCTTACCATATGAAACACACACGTTTCTCATTACTATACTCTGTTTACACGAGTTACACTCTGCTGTGATAAACCTAAAACACTTTTAGCACTTCTACTTCCCTATGATTAGAGTAGGCTACTATCAAAAAGTATCAATATAATGTAAATTCCCTAAACAACTACACAAGACTGTTGTAGACTGAAGAAACTCATTTCTCAACACGCCCAAAATGTTGACATGGAGATTCATAATACTGTAACCAAACGTCACTTTACGTATTGTAAGTTACAGTTTTTTCCAATTGCTTACACACGTTGTCAAAACTGTCTCCTTTTTTTCAAAACTCTACACACAATTCCCAAAACTGCACACACAAAATGTAAAATGCCTCACATCTCCTTCAAAATGTAACACTGCATTCAAAATGACATAAATACATGTCAGAATGAAGCATTTGCATCAAATGGCAAACACTGCTTTCATAATAGTACATTTTTGGATATACCATGTAAACACTGTTGTTCTAAATCTGAAGCTCTTTGGTCTTTCATGGGCTTATATCTACATTTCAATACAATGTTCTACAGTGAAAGTAATCTGCTCAGGAGGTAACAAGTACACTGTAAACACCAATGCAATGTAGAAACAGAAAATATTTATCTATCAGGCTCCTGATCTGGATCAGGGACAAGCATTGTGTAAATTGCATCCAGAAAAGTGAGCATATGGCCGGTGTTGTACGGACCCAGTGTGGCATTGTGATGGAGGACCCCGTTTTGAGTGATGGCAGCACACATAGTTATATTACCCCCACGCTGTCCGGGGACATTGGTAAATGCCCTCTGTCCTATTACATTTCTTCCGCGGTGCCTGGTTTTGGTGTGGTTGAAGCCAACCTCATCCACATAAATAAATTCATGGTGAATTACATGGGCATCCAGCTCCAATACTCTCTGTAACAGACAAAAGGATATACAGATGAGTAAATATGGTCTGAAGTACTGGAAGTAGTGTTGCAAACATACCTCTACAAAGTCATGTCGCATATTCTTGACTCTGTCAGAGTTTCTCTCAAATGGCACCTTGTAAAGTTGTTTCATCGTCACTCGGTGCCGTTGGAGGATGCGTTGTATGGTCGACAGGCTTACAGCATTGATGTTGTTAAATATGGTGTCATTATTCAAGATATGCTCTCTTATCTCTCGAATCCTAATTGCATTGTTGGCCAAAACCATATTTATAATAGCAGTCTCTTGTACATCTGTAAACAAGCGTCCTCGTCTTCCATGATGTCTTTGCCTTTCCACTCTGTACAGAATTCAAACACAGTATGTGTTCAGCATAGGAACTGTAAACAATGTACAAAAAAATGTAGTACAGCATGATAACCAACCTTAGTCATTCAATGCCGTGCAGTAAATGGATGGCTTAGAGTTAAATGTTTATGCAATACTATGCAGTCATACGTATTTTACAGTACATTACTGTAATGCTAAAATAGTCATTATATAGTTGCATACCTGTTCTCATTTCTGAAGGTTAGAATTATGGACGCCACTGTAAATCGACTCAAGTTGGGCTGGACTCTCAGTCCAGCCTCTCTCATGGTCAAACCGTGGTTGATCACATGATCAACAAGTGTTGCCCTAATCTCATCAGAGATGGCTCTCCTTCCTTCTCTTCTTTGCCCTCGTCCTCTTCTTCATCTTCCTCTCCCTCCTACTCCTCTTGCTCTCTGTCCATTGTTGTCATCCATTGTTCAAAACAGGTAATCTGACCTATGACCTATTTATAGGCCTATACTACAGTAAAGCAGTGATTGGTTAGTGATCAGTTAAGCTATTAGTGTGTGTGGAGGAGTGTGTGTGGTGAATAAGTGTAGCATTTTGATTGGTTGTGTTTGGAAAAGGAAAGCAAGTCCCTTCCTGTTAGATTTTTGTGTTTTAGGTAGAGAATTGTGTGTAGTGTTTTGAAAAAAGTGTTTTATGCAATTGACAACTGAGTCAAAGGCTGAGAAATAGCTTATGGTTTTGGATATTTGTTGTGTAGTTATGCACTTTAAGTGAGAGGTTTCAAAAAACGTGTGACATGAAAAGATTGTGTGTAAGCAGTTGGAAAAAACTGTAAAAAAATACAAATAAAAAATAACTAGACACTGTCTCTTCGCCTAGCTGGATCTGGCCAGAGAATTTCATCAACATCGCAGGCAATGTTGTCATTAGCAAGACACCTTGGAAAGAAATGTCTTGAATGACGAATCCATCCTTGCATTGCTGCTACCTCCATCTGGTCACAGGCCTCCTCCATGGCTTGGATGAGGGGTACCTCAGCCTGGAGACGGAGATCATATACCTTCCACCGCCATGCCGAGAAAAACTCTTCTATAGGGTTGAGGAATGGAGAGTATGGTGGAAGATATAGGACGGTGAAATGTGGATGTTGCTGAAACCAGTTCTGAACCAGAGCAGAGCGGTGGAAAGACACATTGTCCCAGACAACAATGTATTGCATATGATCTATTTGATTTGCTGCTGTTATGTTGTGCAATTGGTCCAAGAATGTAAGTATGAGTGCTGTGTTGTAAGGGCCCATATGGGCATGGCGGTGGAGGACCCCATTCTGTGTAATGGCTGCACAGAGTGTTATATTACCCCCACGTTGCCCTGGGACATTGACTATAGCCCTGTGGCCAATGATGTTTCTTCCCCTCCTTCGTGTTCTCGTCAGGTTGAACCCAGCCTCATCTACGTAAATTAACTCATGCTGGATCTCCTCTCCATCCATTCGTAAAACTCTCTGAAAAACAGTGTCAGGCAAAATTGTGTAGTTCAGTGTAGATCTAGTATACATATTACAGTACAGTAAAAGATTATGAGACAGTATGCAAGATCACACTGCTAAAGTGAATACATACCTCTGCATAATAATGCCGCAGTCGTTTCACCCTTTCGGAATTGCGCCCGAAAGACACTCGATAAATTTGCTTCATTTGAATATGTTTTTTTTTTAGGATTCGTGCCAGTGTTGATGTTGAGACCTGATGGATATCGTTGAAAATGGCGTGGTTATTGACAATGTTAGCTTGGAGCTGCTTGAGTGTTATAGCATTGTTGGGCAAAACCATGTTTACTATCTCCCTCTCTTGCTGTTCTGTGAACATAGGAGGCCTTCCCCCTTGTCGTCCCTGACCCTCAATCCTAGGTAGAAAAAAAAGCAGTATACAATAGTACAGTAATTTCACAGGAAAAGGTAACAGAAGTGCTGATAGTGCATAGAATACAGTACTGTAAGCAGTTACTGAAACCGTGCAGATGTTTTTGATATGATGATATTTTACAATACCTATTTTCCAGTCGAAATGTTCTTATCACACTTGCCACTGTATATCGGCTTAGATTTGGCTGTACTCGCAGTCCAGCCTCCCTCAGCGTCAGGCCGCGGTTGACAACGTGGTCAACCAGTGTTGCGCGGATCTCATTTGTCAGATTCTGTCCTCTTTGAGCACTTTCTTGTCTTCCTCTTCCTCCCCTTCCTCCTCCTGCTCGTCCTCCTCCTCGTCATCCTTGTTCTCCTCCTCGTCCTCCTTGTTCTCCTCCTCGTCCTCCTCGTTCTCCTCCTCGTCCTCCTCGTTCTCCTCGTTCTCCTTGTCCTTCTCGTCCTCCTCCTCGTCTTACTCTTTCTCTGACTCTTTCCATTATGCTTGAAGACCGATTAATTCAAATGCTTCTTTTTATAGTGCTTATACACCTGATTGGTGTGTCTACAATTAAGCAAACAAGTGTTTGCACACCTGATGACTGTGTTGAACCAATTGGTTGGACGGTGTGGTAATTTGCCAGTCAGTGCTTTGGTATTGCAAGGACGTGACTTCATGATAGATTTTTGTGTGTAATGTATGTTAAGTGTGTTTAGTGTTTGCTAATAGTGTACTACTTTTAATTTTAGTGTGTAAGCAATCCAAAAAAAACTGTAAGTTATGGAGTGAAGGGACGTGGACACAAAAGTTAGTAGGAAACATGAGTGACTTTATCTGTCTTCAAAACACCTCACCTTGCATCCCCTTACAGAGGGGGACATGTAACTACTCCCACAACTACCTTTCTTAAGGAACAACAGAAAGCACAGTACTGCCTTGTCTAACATACAATAGTTAACAACTGTAACAGTTCTCTAAACTAGCATTTCAATAAATACCCAAACTAACATGTAAACAACATGTTCATATCCAGTCAAAATATTTTTTAATGAGAGCACAGGGTAGACTACCTGTAACTCTCTCCATACACCTGGGCCTTTATTCTGTCCCCGTTCAAGGTGTTTGGTGTGACCTATAGGGCTGTAAAGTCTTCAAGGTACTGTAAGTGGGTGGGGGGAAGGGGGAGGGTTCATCAGAGCCGGAGTCAGAGGTGCTGTGGTTGCCAGTAGAGTCGTAGTGCAGCTGTTGTGACGCAGTTTCTGGTTGGTCCAGGGTGAGATGTCGGCGGTTTCTCCTGACTGTCTGGCATGAGTGTTTATTTGGATTGAGCGTGCTGTGTCTGAGTGTCATTGCGCTATGCCTTTGTCTCGGGAGTCCTGAGTCATGCTGAGCTTTTATTGTCTGTCTTTATGTGTACACTCAGAGAGTTCTAGCCACCCTGGAGTCACCGGTGAGGGCAGAGTAGGAATGGTCAGAAGCTGCTTCCTGCCGTGCAACAACTCTGCTGTGCTCAGTCCATTAGAGAGGGGGGTTGATCTGTACGCTAAGAGCGTCAGGTAGGTCTGATGATTTGCAAAGGAGCTGTTTGGCAGTCTGTACTTCTCGTTTAGCTGCACCGTTGCATTGGGGAAACAACAGGCTTGAGGTTGAGTGTGTGAATCCCCAGGTGTCTGCGAAAATGTTGAAATTCTCAGAGGCAAACTGTGGGGCATTTTCTGAGATAAGGAGAAGAGGGATCCCACTACAAGTGAACCATGACCTCATACTCCCCACCACTGTGCTAGATGTCATTGAGGTCATTTTTGCCACCTCCATGAATGCAGAGAAATAATCAAAGACAGCAAGGTAGGTGGAGTTGTTGATTTGAAAAAGGTCAGCCCCTTGCTTTTGCCAAGAGCCATCTGGGGTCGGACTTGGGAGGAGGGACTCTGGTGTCTGTCTTCTGTATTTGGCACAAGTGTTACATTGTTCGACTTTCACTTGTAGCTGCTTGCTGGGACCTGGCCACCAGACTGAGGACTTGGCTCTCTCTCTGGACTTCGGAATGCCTTGATGGTCCTCATGCAACCGGTTTAGAATATCCTCTTGCGTTTTGGAGGGGATGACCTTTTAGTAAGAGTCCTTGTGCCACAGTGAGGTCACCTGAGGCGGCCCAATAGGGTTTCAGAGCGTGGTTGTCTCGGACTTCTTCTGCCCAGCCATGTTCATAACACTGTCTCACTAGGCAGTAGCGTTTTTCCATATATGGAATCTGTTCTTCAGATTGGTTGTCTGGTTCTCTGTTGAAGGGTTCTAGAGCACTGGTGCTCTGAACAGTGTGTCTGCCATGGCAAAGCTCTTACCAGACATGTGCAATAGATAAGTTAGATCCTTGGTGGTAGTTTGTCTAGCCACATTAAGCTAATCAGCGCTGGGAGGGGCTTAAAGTCAGAGTCGACTTGAAATGCAAGGCCTATAAGAAATTCTCTGAAGCGCTCACAACCCCATGTAGTAGTAAGAGCTTATTTTTTGATCTGTGCGACGTTCCTCGCAAGACAAGGCCCGAGCGTACGCGAGGGGACGCCAGTCTGTATCGCTTTTCCTCTGTAGCAGAACAGCTCCTAGGCTGTAGGAGGACACATCAGCTGACACCTTGGCATCTGCTGTAGGGTCGAAAAGGGATAATCCAGGAGGAGTCATTAAATGCCTGCGCTTGCTGGAAATCCCAAGTCCACGTGCTGTTTTTTTGTTCAGTAACTCTCTGAGGGGTCTGGAAATCTCTGCAAGGTGAGGGATGTATTTCCCCATACCTTGCTTACGTTTCTTGGTACTGGCATTACATTCCAGTACCAACCAATTTTGTGCAAATACTGTGACCTTGGCTGGGTCAGCTCGAACGCCACTTCCATTGATGATCTGGCCCAGGAATTTCACTTCTTGTTTGAAGAACTCGCGTTCAGCAAACAGCCGGTTGTTGTGTTCATCCTGAGTTGCCCCTTACACCAGGATATCATCCATTTGGCAGAAGTCTCCCTCAAGGCCATCAGCAGTTATGACATTCTGCAATGGAAATATTTTGGGGCCAACGAGATTCCAAACAGGAGCCTATGAAAGCAGCATCGGTCGCAGGGGATGATGAATGTGGTGAATTTTCCAGGACCCTGACTGTTCGTGGAAAAGATCTTGGTGTCTTTCAGCTGGCCTAGAGTGTGTTCAATGCAACAACAAAAAATTAGAACCAGGAACAGATATAGCCCTTGGTACTCTCCAGACCTGACTGCCCTTGACCAGCACAAAAACATCCTGTGGCGTTCTGCAATAGCCCGTGTGATATCGAATAGCCCGTGTGATATGCAACTTTTCAGGGAAGTTAGGAACCAATATACACAGGCAGTTAGGAAAGCTAAGGCTAGCTTTTTCAAGCAGAACATTGCAATCTGTAGCACAAACTCAAAAAAGTTCTGGGACACTGTAAAGTCCATGGAGTTTAAGAGCACCTCCTTTTTTTGCTGCCCACTGCACTGAGGCTAGGAAACACTGTCACCACCGATAAATCCACTATAATTGAGAATTTCAATAAGCATTTTTCTACGGCTGTCCATGCTTTCCACCTGGCTACCCCTACTCCGGGCAACAGCCCTGCACCCCCCACAGCAACTCGCCCAAGCCTCCCCATTTCTGAAAAATCTGGACCCTTACAAATCAGCCGGGCTAGACAATCTGGACCCTCTCTTCCCAAAATGATCTGCTGAAATTGTTGCAACTCCTATTACTAGCCTGTTCAACATCTCTTTCATATCGTCTGAGATTCCCAAAGATTGGAAAGCTGCCGCGGTCATCCCCCTCTTCAAAGGGGGAGACACTCTAGACCCAAACTGCTACAGACCTATATCTATCCTACCCTGCCTTTCTAAGGTCTTCGAAAGCCAAGTTAACAAACAGTCAAATCCCACAGTACCTTCTCCGCAATGCAATCTGGTTTCCGAGCTGGTCATGGGTGCACCTCAGCCACGCTCAAGGTCCTAAACGATATCTTAACCGCCATCGATAAGAGACATTACTGTGCAGCCGTATTCATTGACCTGGCCAAGGCTTTCAAATTTGTCAATCACCACATTCTTATCGCTAGACTCAACATCCTTGGTTTCTCAAATGATTGCCTCGTCTGGTTCACCAACTACTTCTCTGATAGAGTTCAGTGTGTCAAATCAGAGGGCCTGTTGTCCGGACCTCTCGTCCAGTCTCTATGCCACAGGGTTCAATTCTCAGGCTGACTCTCTTCTCTCTATACATCAAGGATGTCGCTCTTGCTGCTGGTGATTCTCTGATCCACCTCTAAGCAGACGACACCATTCTGCATACCTCTGGCCCTTCTTTGGACACTGTGTTAACTGACCTCCAGACAAGCTTCAATGCCATACAACTCTCCTTCCGTGGCCTCCAACTGCAAGTAAAACTAAATGCATGCTCTTCAACCGATCGCTTCCCGCACCTGCCCGCCCGTCCAGCATCACTACACTGGACAGTTCTGGATTAGAATATGTGGACAACTACAAATACCTAGGTGTCTGGTTAGACTGTAAAGTCTCCTTCCAGACTCACATTAAGCATCTACAATCCTAAATGAAATCTAGAATTGGCTTCCTATTTCACAACAAAGCATGCTTCACTCATGCTGCCAAACATACACTTGTAAAACTGACCATCCTACCAATCCTCGACTTCGGCGATGTCATTTACAAAATAGCCTCCAACACTCTACTCAACAAATTGGATGCAGTCTATCACAGTGCCATCCGTTTTGTTACCAAAGCCTCATATACTACCCACCACTGCAACCTGTACGCTCTCATTGGCTGGCCCTCGCGTCATACTCGTAGCCAAACCCACTGGCTCCAGGTCATCTTCAAGTCTCTGCTAGGTAAAGCCCCGCCTTATCTCAGCTCACTGGTCACCATAGCAGCACCAACCCGTAGCACGAACTCAAGCAGGTATATCTTACTGGTCACCCCCAAAGCCAATTCTTCCTTTGGCCACCTTTCCTTCCAGTTCTCTGCTGCCAATGACTGGAACAAATTGCAAAAATCACTGAAGCTGGAGACTCATATCTCCCTCACTAGCTTTAAGCACCAGCTGTCAGAGCAGCTCACCGATCACTGCACCTGTACATAGCCCATCTGTAAATAGCCCATCCAACTACCTCATCCCCATACTGTATTTATTTATTTATCTTGCTCCATTGCACCCCAGTATCTCTACTTGCACATTCATCTTCTGCACATCTACGATTCCAGTGTTTAATTGCTATATTGTAATTACTTCGCCATCATGGCCTATTTATTGCCTTACCTCCCTTATCCTACCTCATTTGCACACACTGTATATAAACTTTTTCTACTGTTTTATTCACTGAATGTTTGTTTATTCCATCTGTTACTCTGTGTTGTTGTATGCGTGGAACTGCTTTTCTTTATCTTGACCAGGTCGCAGTTGTAAATGAGAACTTGTTCTCAACTAGCCTACCTGGTTAAATAAAGGTGAAATAAACTAGAACTATTTAAAAAAAGGTAGCATGTGTAGCTCCCAACAGACCCTTCGTTTAGGTTGGTTAAGTCTACACACATTACATTACCATCAGGCCATCCCAGCACACCATTCCGTTGTTTCATCCACTCTTGTGATGATGTCTACCACCATGTGGCCAAGTTAGTTTTTTACATTAGCCAGGAAGGAGAGAACCACTTGTCTGAGTGTGGACATCGCAAATGGCTGAGCTTCAGATTCGAGTTTGATATGGTATTCACCTTCCAGTTTGTGTCCCTTGGAAAAGTTAGGGAAATGTTTCTTTGATCTCTTGTTCCAGATCCGATGACACTGTGTGCTGTTGTATCTTTTCAGTCCCTGTGACCAGTCCGAGTGCAGTGACAGTGGTTGTATCTGTTCAGTCCCTGTGACCAGTCCGAGTGCAGTGACAGCAGTTGTATCTGTTCAGTCCCTGTGACCAGTCCGAGTGCAGTGACAGCGGTTGTATCTGTTCAGTCCCTGTGAACAGTCAGTGTGCAGTGACAGCGGTTGTATCTGTTCAGTCCCTGTGACCAGTCAGTGTGCAGTGACAGCGGTTGTATCTTTTCAGTCCCTGTGACCAGTCAGTGTGCAGTGACAGCGGTTGTATCTTTTCAGTCCCTCTGACCAGTTCGAGTGCAGTGACAGCGGTTGTATCTGTTCAGTCCCTGTCACCAGTCAGTGTGCAGTGACAGCGGTTGTATCTGTTCAGTCCCTGTGACCAGTCAGTGTGCAGTGACAGTGGTTGTATCTTTTCTGTCCCTCTGACCAGTCCGAGTGCAGTGACAGCGGTTGTATCTGTTCAGTCCCTGTGACCAGTCCGAGTGCAGTGACAGCAGTTGTATCTGTTCAGTCACTGTGACCAGTCCGAGTGCAGTGACAGCGGTTGTATCTGTTCAGTCCCTGTGACCAGTCCAAGTGCAGTGACAGCCGTTGTATCTGTTCAGTCCCTGTGACCAGTCAGTGTGCAGTGACAGCAGTTGTATCTGTTCAGTCCCTGTGACCAGTCCGTGGGCAGTGACAGTTGTTGTATCTGTTCAGTCCCTGTGACCAGTCCGAGTGCAGTGACAGCAGTTGTATCTTTTCAGTCCCTGTGACCAGTACGAGTGCAGTGAGAGCGGTTGTATCTTTTCAGTCCCTGCAACCAGTCCGAGTGCAGTGACAGCGATTGTATCTCTTCAGTCACTGTGACCAGTCCGAGTGCAGTGACAGCGATTGTATCTGTTCAGTCCCTCTGACCAGTCCGAGTGCAGTGACAGTGGTTGTATCTGTTCAGTCCCTGTGACCAGTCAGTGTGCAGTGACAGCGGTTGTATCTGTTCAGTCCCTGTGACCAGTCCGTGGGCAGTGACAGCGGTTGTATCTGTTCAGTCCCTGTGACCAGTCCGAGTGCAGTGACAGCAGTTGTATCTTTTCAGTCCCTGTGACCAGTCCGAGTGCAGTGACAGCGGTTGTATCTGTTCAGTCCCTGCAACCAGTCCGAGTGCAGTGACAGCGGTTGTATCTTTTCAGTCCCTGTGACCAGTCCGAGTGCAGTGACAGCGGTTGTATCTTTTCAGTCCCTCTGACCAGTCTGAGTGCAGTGACAGCGGTTGTATCTGTTCAGTCCCTGTGACCAGTCAGTGTGCAGTGACAGCGGTTGTATCTGTTCAGTCCCTGTGACCAGTCAGTGTGCAGTGACAGTGGTTGTATCTTTTCTGTCCCTCTGACCAGTCCGAGTGCAGTGACAACGGTTGTATCTATTCAGTCCCTGTGACCAGTCCGAGTGCAGTGACAGCGGTTATATCTGTTCAGTCCCTGTGACCAGTCCGAGTGCAGTGACAGCGGTTGTATCTGTTCAGTCCCTGTGACCAGTCCGAGTGCAGTGACAGCGGTTGTATCTGTTCAGTCCCTGTGACCAGTCAGTGTGCAGTGACAGCGGTTGTATCTGATCAGTCACTGTGACCAGTCAGTCTGCAGTGACAGCGGTTGTATCTGTTCAGTCCCTGTGACCAGTCAGTGTGCAGTGACAGCGGTTTTATCCTTTCAGTCCCTGTGACCAGTCCGAGTGCAGTGACAGCGGTTGTATCTTTTCAGTCCCTCTGACCAGTCCGAGTGCAGTGACAGCGGTTGTATCTGTTCAGTCCCTCTGAAAAGTCTGAGTGCAGTGACAGCGGTTGTATCTGTTCAGTCCCTGTGACCAGTCCGTGGGCAGTGACAGTGGTTGTATCTTTTCAGTCCCTGTGACCAGTCCGAGTGCAGTGACAGCGGTTGTAACTTTTCAGTCCCTGTGACCAGTCAGTGCAGTGACAGCGGTTGTATCTTTTCAGTCCCTCTGACCAGTCCGAGTGCAGTGACAGAGGTTGTATCTTTTCAGTCCCTGTGACCAGTCTGAGTGCAGTGACAGCGGTTGTATCTTTTCAGTCCCTGTGACCTGTCCGAGTGCAGTGACAGTGGTTGTATCTTTTCAGTCCCTGTGACCAGCCCGAGTGCAGTGACAGCGGTTGTATCTTTTCAGTCCCTCTGACCAGTCCGAGTGCAGTGACAGCGGTTGTATCTGTTCAGTCCCTGTCAGCAGTCAGTGTGCAGTGACAGCGTTGTATCTGTTCAGTCCCTGTGACCAGTCAGTGTGCAGTGACAGTGGTTGTATCTTTTCTGTCCCTCTGACCAGTCCGAGTGCAGTGACAGCGGTTGTATATTTCAGTCCCTGCAACCAGTCCGAGTGCAGTGACAGCGGTTGTATCTTTTCAGTCCCTGTGACCAGTCCGAGTGCAGTGACAGCGGTTGTATCTTTTCAGTCCCTCTGACCAGTCCGAGTGCAGTGACAGCGGTTGTATCTGTTCAGTCCCTGTGACCAGTCAGTGTGCAGTGACAGCGGTTGTATCTGTTCAGTCCCTGTGACCAGTCAGTGTGCAGTGACAGTGGTTGTATCTTTTCTGTCCCTCTGACCAGTCCGAGTGCAGTGACAACGGTTGTATCTATTCAGACACTGTGACCAGTCCGAGTGCAGTGACAGCGGTTATATCTGTTCAGTCCCTGTGACCAGTCCGAGTGCAGTGACAGCGGTTGTATCTGTTCAGTCCCTGTGACCAGTCAGTGTGCAGTGACAGCGGTTGTATCTGATCAGTCACTGTGACCAGTCAGTCTGCAGTGACAGCGGTTGTATCTCTTCAGTCCCTGTGACCAGTCAGTGTGCAGTGATAGCGGTTTTATCCTTTCAGTCCCTGTGACCAGTCCGAGTGCAGTGAGAGCGGTTGTATCTGTTCAGTCCATGTGACCAGTCAGTGTGCATTGACAGCGTTGTATCTTTTCAGTCCCTCTGAAAAGTCTGAGTGCAGTGACAGCGGTTGTATCTGTTCAGTCCCTGTGACCAGTCAGTGTGCAGTGACAGCGGTTGTATCTGTTCAGTCCCTGTGACCAGTCCGTGGGCAGTGACAGCGGTTGTATCTTTTCAGTCCCTGTGACCAGTCCGAGTGCAGTGACAGCGGTTGTAACTTTTCAGTCCCTGTGACCAGTCAGTGCAGTGACAGCGGTTGTATCTTTTCAGTCCCTCTGACCAGTCCGAGTGCAGTGACAGAGGTTCTATCTTTTCAGTCCCTGTGACCAGTCTGAGTGCAGTGACAGCGGTTGTATCTTTTCAGTCCCTGTGACCTGTCCGAGTGCAGTGACAGTGGTTGTATCTTTTCAGTCCCTGTGACCAGTCCGAGTGCAGTGACAGCGGTTGTATCTTTTCAGTCCCTCTGACCAGTCCGAGTGCAGTGACAGCGGTTGTATCTGTTCAGTCCCTGTGACCAGTCCGAGTGCAGTGACAGCGGTTGTATCTTTTCAGTCCCTCTGACCAGTCCGAGTGCAGTGACAGCGGTTGTATCTGCTCAGTCCCTGTGACCAGTCCGAGTGCAGTGACAGCAGTTATATCTGTTCAGTCCCTGTGACCAGTCAGTGTGCAGTGACAGCAGTTGTATCTGTTCAGTCCCTCTGACCAGTCAGTGTGCAGTGACAGCGGTTTTATCTTTTCAGTCCCTCTGACCAGTCCGAGTGCAGTGACAACGGTTGTATCTGTTCAGTCCCTTTGACCAGTCAGTGTGCAGTGACAACGGTTGTATCTTTTCAGTCCCTGTGACCAGTCCGAGTGCAGTGACAGCGGGGTGGCCCTGTAGAAAAATGCAATGGTCACAAATGACATAGATTTCTTGTTGAGTTGAACGTTGCCCATAAATGAGTGTGGCCCGGAATTTACCTGTCACATTAAGGGGTATTTGACTGGGGCCCTGAAGAACTTGAGGTGTGTGCTGCAGTGGGTCTTTGGTCAGCTGTTGGTATATGATCTCCAAAATGACTGTGACATCTGCGCCTGTGTCCATTTTTTATTTGACCTGTTGATTACACAGACTGAATGTAGTTACCCATGGCTGGTCTGTATCTGTCCCGATAGAGCCAAGAAATGCAATTTCACACTCCTCTTCCTCTAGGAGTTCTGACACTGAGGGTTGTAAATCTGCAGACTTTTGTATAGTAGACCACTTCTTTTGACAATTTCTGTAGATAACGTCTCTGTCTGGGCAAAATCGTCTGTTATGGGAGCCCTTTCCACACCATGAACATGGTTTTGTCTGTTGATTTGTGTTTTTTCCACTGTGAGTCACTTTTCTGTGTAGCCCTGTTTGGTTCACTAGCATTGTCAGTATCTTGGTCGCCAAGAATGTTAGAAAGGCTACTTTGTGTTTCCTATAGCCTCTGCCGTTTGTCTTTGTTCTCCGTTCACTGAGTAAGAATTGTTGTTTATTTTTTATTTTTGAAGGGCCATGTGTAACCGTATAGCTTCCGTCCCTCTCCTCGCCCCATCCTGGGCTCGAACCAGGGACCCTCTGCACACATCAACAGTCACCCCCGAAGCACCGTTACCCATCGCTCCACAAAAGCCACGGCCCTTGCAGGGCAAGGGGAACCACTACTTCAAGGTCTCAAAGCGAGTGACGTCACCGATTGAAACGCTATTAGCACGCACCACCGCTAACTAGCTAGCCATTTCACGGTTACACATGGTTTAAGCTTTCTGTAAGGTAAGGGCTGGATCTATCTGCATTGGTTCTGATAGGGCTCTGTCATGAAGACCTACATATGTCCCTTTTAGATCAGCACGTAATAGCGAAGGTCCATAACGATAAGCCTCCATGTACTTACCACAAATGCCTCGTTTGCTAAGTTCGCCGTATTGTACATTTCTCTCCATTACTCTTTTTTTGTATTGGCATTAGCACAGGATACAGGAAAAGTAGATTGTGCTGATTTACTGGCACTTTGAACCATTTCGCGTGCCGTAGTTTAAGAACTCTGTGGGTAGTGCTGAAAGCAACAACATCATATCTGAATTCCTCCATCTTTATGCACCTTCGCTATTGTCCATAATTACAATGTTCACTGAGCTCATGCAAAGCAATGATGAACTTGTCCACTGATTCCTCACTTTCCTGAATGCATTTATTAAATCAAACTATTTGAAAACTCACATTCCGTTTCAGCACAAAGTGGCTGTTTAGCGCTGCTGTGACAGTGTCATAAGTTATTAGCTCGTCAGTTAAATTTCAGGAGCATACTATAGCCTCAGCCTCTGTGGCCATTGAGTATAGCGACGTGCTTACTTGCCTGTCTTGCGGCTGCTTGTCCAAGCCAGATGCCTGTCTGAAACGTTGGAAGCGGGTGAACCACTGTGGCCATTCTCCTGGGTGAGTGAAGTTGAATTCAGAAGGGGGAGATATTTGGAATGATGGTTATCGTGCCATTGTGATTCTAACATGTGGCAACTTAGCTAGTACTGTTCTTAATGTAGCTAGCTAGTTAGCTTGCTTTTTAGCTAGTTAGCTGACATCAAATGCCGGTAAAAATTGTTCTCAAGTCTACTTTTCCATTCCAAACTGTGACATAATAAACGCGACTACTTCTTGCAAGTCTCTGAGTTGTGGAGTTATGAAGTGGGGGGACGCGGACACCAGAGTTAGTAAGAAATATGAGTGACTTTATCTGGGTTCAACACAGTATTTATCAACTCGGTCACCTTGCGCCCCGCACGGAGGAGAATATGTAACTACTCCCACAGACACATTGTTTGTTAGGGCAAATCAAGTCTGACATTTTAAAGTGGAAATTACAAACTTTAGAAGTCTTTTGTAACCTTGAATAAACTACAAGTTTGCAGTTCCTGCCGTGCAGGAAAATTCTCAGCAACAAAAGAGTGATCAAATTAAGATCCTACATACTGTACTGTTGGAATTTCACAAGGGTCTGTAACCTGGGTCTAACTAGTCTTAATTAACAACTGGACATAGACGGGGCTACTGTTAATTGATTGAGGTGGATTTTGGGGTGTGTGTGTGTGTGTGTGTGTGTGTGTGTGTGTGTGTGTGTGTGTGTGTGTGTGTGTGTGTGTGTGTGCATGTTGGTAATGGGGAGTGTTCACACCAGATGTGATCTGCACCAAGGCATCAATAAAACAAACACTTCCTAATCTCAACCTTCCTACCGTTACATCAAACCTTATGGTGAACAAAAACACTGTGTCTCAGATACCTCAATTATTGATATAACCGCAATTTAAATTTTTCCCCACTGCAATGTCTGTTGTAACGTTTCCCTGTTTGGCTCCTTCCCCGGCTCAACACTACTATTGTTGATTTATTTATGTATTTATTTGTTTTCTCTCTGTGTTTCCCTGTTGTTTTCTTCCAGGGTTTTTTCCCGTTCTTCCACATCTAGTGAGTTCAGTGCTCTCATTTCTCTCCCTGTGATTCGGAATAGGGGAGCTTCAGAAAAGATGTCAGGTTCAAATCAAAATGGGGCACAATATTGAACTACTCTAAACACAAGCTGAGACTTGAGTGATGGAAATGGCAGTCTTTCTTCCCCAGCTTTCCCTTTGTCAGCTGCGGGGTTTTCTCTCTGTAGTCGGAGCGATGCGTGGGCGATGTCAGCACTCGGAAGAAGGTGTTCTGTACCACGATTTTGTACAAATGCATCCCATAATGATCATGTTTTGTTACCTTTATGTGCTCCGCCAACACAGGTTGGCTCTACTAGTCTGGATATGTGAATGTTGTAAACAGCAGCTACAGTAGAGAGACTGCTCCCTTTTAGCCCAGTATTTACTGCTGTTGCTTTGTTTCCTATGTGATGTCTGCTCCTCTTCATCTCTCGACGACAACGCACCTCAGACGCTGGCATGTGTAGACTAGAGAGCAACTCCCTTAGAAATCTACCTACAAACATTCACAGGCAAAAAGTCCCACATACACACTTCCATGACACACACAGACATGCAGCATAAGCACACACACGACCCCCCCTCCCCCACACACACACTCCTAGGTAAATTCCCACAGCTGTTCAATGGGGGCCCAGTAAATGTTTTCTTGTGTAGGTGAACAGGGCTTTGGGTGACACCAAAACATGTTTGGCTGTTCCACCGGCGTAGGTACTTAAGACAAGCTCATGTCACCCGAAGGCCCTGCTTTATAATAACAGACAGGTTGACAAAATGAAAGCTCATTTACTGGTCATTTCAGCCCTGACCCCTGCAGTAAAATATCAAAGGGCTTTTGAGGCCTGCTCTTATTTCAGCCTGCTTTAGAGTAACAGCTGAGGAGTTTGGCAGGCCTGCCTGGGCCCGGCCCAGCCTGGCTGACTGACTGGGAGCTTTGGGAGGCTTTTGTCAGACCCCTCTGCTCTATCTATCTATCTGCCCACAATAAACCCCTGACTCATTGAGCTATGGAAGAGTAATGGTTATAGGACCACAGAGCCTTAGCTAACATGTATATCAGATGAGTGTCATATTGGTCTGTCGTGTAATTATGACAAAATAAATTATGGCCAAATTATAAGAGGCACATAGAGACTTTTGTACAATAAAATCAGGTGAGGAGCTCCACAAAATTAACAAAAACAAAGATTAAACTAGAATATCTACTGAATTTGAATTGTGATACAAATTTCTAGTTATTAAATCACCTCATATTGCAGTGCTCCCTTCCTGTCCTGCCCCCTCACAGATAACCATGGTAACAGTAGAAGCCCCTGGAGCAGAGGATCAATAGCAATATGCCCCTCCCCGTTCCCTCCCCTCCCCAGCTCAGCTCAGTGTAGACCTGTCACTTCAGATCTAATGATCTAACCTATAAAGCATTGATGAGCAGTCAGTGATTGTGTCACTCTTGCGTCACTCTCAATGCAGTCACATGGTGCCCGCACACACAAACTTGTGCACACAAACAAACACATACTACAACAGGTTCTATTATACAATTACACAGGTATTTCTCCAGTCATTCACATCTTTATAACATTTATTTTACGTCCCACTTTTTTCATTCAATGGATCATGACCCCCATCGGCTTCATGAACCCAGAAAACAGCTGACCAACAGAAGCCATTTTGTTTCTCAATGACTGGGTGTCTTGGCTGACCACAGAGAGGTCAGTATTGACCAGTCCCCCTGGCCTCTGAGACCACCGCTCTCCGGCCAATCTGCACCAGGCCTTAGGGGCGATTATGACATTTACTCACAGAGATTATCATTTCAAATGAGTGTTTAAAACATTCCCTGGTGGGGATGGAAGAGAGGTTGGCAGTAGTGGGGATATCGGTCAATAAGAATAGACTTGGTATATTCAATAGGAAATATAGGGTGGAGGAGAGTGGAGAAAGGGGGGGGCGGATGAGGGATGTGGAGGAGAGCGAGAGAGGAGAGAGGAGGGAAGAGGTGAGTGGAAGAGATGACACTCACCAGAGGCCCTGCAGGCTGACCAGATCAATAAGCTGTGTTAAGTGGCAGTGATGCCCCTCCATTGATGAGCTAATGGCTGTCCAGACTGTGTCCACTCACCATTTCGCTCTTTCTCTTTCCCCCTCTCCCTATCTCTCTTTATTCCGTCTCTCTCTCTTTCTTCACCCAATCTCTGTCTTTCTTCCTACATCACCCCAATGTCCATTTACCTACCATACCACATCCCTCCTCTCTCTCCCTCTTTCACTCCCTCCTCTCTCTCTCCCTTTTTCTCTCTTTCCCTCCTCTCTCTCCCTCTTCTCTCTCCCTCCTCTCTCTCACCTCCCTCCCTCCCTCCTTCCCTCCTGCTTCTCCATCTCTCTTCTCTTGCTCCAGTGGGTCAAGCTCCAAGGCCAGGTGGTTAATCTCATATCGCCCCCAGACACTGCACACCAGGTGCTCTCTACCCTTCCCTTCACCTATGAGCCGCCCCCTGCAGCACAGTAGTCTAGAGAGGGGCATTCTGGGAGGTAAAATTTTGCCCTCCTTCTTCTGTTTGGTGAAACAGCTACCTCTACTTTACAGAGGGGACTTTAAATATGTTCCTCAGTCAGTTACAAATGTTATTTTTATTTGTTAAGTTAGTACAGAAAACACAAGCAATGTTATCCCCCATACCTCCAGGAAATATGTCCTGTTCTGCTGCTCAAACATTTAACTGAAAAACTAACAGAACACCCTAAAAACGACCTGTCGTGTCAATTGATGCAGAATAAATCAAAGTTGTACATCATGCCTAAGGTACACAGGGTGTATCTTCCAGTGTAGAAGGAAAGGAGGCCTGTGTCTATCTCTCTCTCCTGCATGTTCATCACCTCCTTCCCAGTTCAGAGTCTTATTACTTCTGCCACATGACGCTTGCCTTGGATCGCATGAACCATGAATAATATACGACTGCCACCGCCACCTCAGTACAGATGAAAGACCACGCCAGGCACTATGGGTCGGCTACGCTACGCTACGGCAGGCTGAGACTCTGACGAAGAGGTAGAGTTGGTAGAGAAGAAGACACACCATCCAAAGGCCTAGAATCCCCCTTTCTGTGTTTTGTATGGTGTGTGTGTGTGTGTGTGTGTGTGTGTGTGTGTGTGTGTGTGTGTGTGTGTGTGTGTGTGTGTGTGTGTGTGTGTGTGTGCCCTGCCGTTCCGCCTTTCATTCCTAGATCCGGATGCAGTAGAGGTGACAGCACATGTCACTGTCAGCTCCAGGTAGCAGACGTTGAGGAGGGGGAGAAAAGAGGGGGACAAGGAGATGGAGAGGAGGGGGGAGAGAGGGGGTGGGAGGATGGGAGAGAGAAGGGTGGAGGAGAGTGGAGAAAGGGGGGGCGGATGAGGGATGTGGAGGAGAGCGAGAGAGGAGAGAGGAGGGAAGAGGTGAGTGGAAGAGATGAGGTTGGAGAGACGGGGGAGGAGAGGAGGGGGGAGGATAGGGAAGAGGGATGGGGAGATAGTAGGGGGTAGAGGAGGGGGAGGAGAGGAGAGGGAGATGGGGAGAGAGGAGGGTGGAGAGGAGGAGGAAGGTGGAGGAGGAGGCAACTAGCAAAGCGATGAAACAACAGCACACACACACACACTGTGCGGCCTCTCAAGAGAACTGATCAGTGCGAGGGGTAACCCGTCTGTGCTGCGCTCAGTGGGGACGTGGCGTTTCCATCTCTCGAGGTCGGGAAGCAAAAACAAACAGTACTTTTGATCATCAGATCCGGCTCTGCTCCTCACCTAGAAGCCTTTGGAGGGGAGACAGTAATTCTGAACACAGCGTCTGTCTGTGTGACTGGGGCACCACTAAACAAGCATGGCTGGTATAACACATGCTGTGTGACTGGGGCACCACTAAACAAGCATGGCTGGTATAACACATGCTGTGTGACACACACACACATGCGTGCACACACACAACCACAAGCACGCTCTCACACACACACAGACACACACACACACGTAGACAGTGTATCAAACACCGGAGCAAAGGATTAGCTGTAAAACATGTAATCCCGGATACCACTTTCAGGAATAGCCAATAACAAAAACTGTTCTCACACGCCTCAAGTTGTTTCCTCTTCCAAAACTCAATGCTTTACGTCACACCAACAGCTGTGTAGTGATCTGAGGTTACACTTGATTTTTTATAGCCGCTCATGGCACATGTTTCGTATACAACAGTGATGCGTGCAGTGTTGGGTTCCCATTGTCAATTTCAAGTATTGTGTCACTGTAAAAAAAGAACTATTCAGTGGTAAATCCTACGAGGAGCCAGCTCATGGGCAACAAAAGGTCTCTGGCGGCTAGCTAGCGTCACTATTGTCCTCCAGTCAGCGACAGAGGGAAGACAATACCAGGGGAGAGGTTAGAGAGCTTGACCCAACCTACCTTCACTCCACCTCCAGTAGACAAGGTTAAGATGGATGGCCCTAATTAAAAGAAGGGCCTCTGTTCTCTCTTCTTCTTCTCAATATCATCAGGTTCATTTTACAGGAACTTTAACAGGGCCTTTTGTGGGGCCATAATTATAGGGTGAACTGATTAGGGCCCCCGGAGGCAAGGAGGTGACAGACTCGGCAGAGTAACCCAAGTAACCTTTCAATATTACATCTCCGACCCATTGTTGGTGCAGCCAGCTCACTAATTACACTGCCAGGATAATGGTGGATTGTTATTTTTGTCGTCTAGTCTCTCAATCGTTCCCTCTCTCTCTCTCTCTCTCTCTCTCTCTCTCTGTCTCTCTCTCTCTGTCTCTCTCTCTCTCTCTCTCTCTCTCCCTCTCTCTCTCTCTCTCTCTCTCCTCTCTCTCTCTCTCTCTCTCTCTCTCTCTCTCTCTCCCCACCTCTCTCTCTCTCTCTCTCTCTCTCTCTCTCTCTCTCTCTCTCTCTCCTCTCTCTCTCTCTCTCTCTCTCTCTCTCTCTCCCCCCCTCTCTCTCTCCTCTCTCTCTCTCTCTCTCTCTCTCTCCCCCCCTCTCTCTCTCCTCTCTCTCTCTCTCTCTCTCTCCACCCCTCTCTCTCTCTCTCTCTCTCTCTCTCTCTCTCTCTCTCTCTCTCTCTCTCTCTCTCTCTCTCTCTGTCTCTCTCTCTCTCTCTCTCTCTCTCCCCCCCCTCTCTCTCTCTCTCTCTCTCTCTCTCTCTCTCTCTCTGTCTCTCTCTCTCTCTGTCGCTCTCAGATTTCTCTGTTGATCATATTACGTGAACAATATGAATATTTCCAAATGTGTCTGCAACGAATTCCTGACAAAAGGTTATGGGGAGTGTGTGTGTGTGTGTGTGTGTGTGTGTGTGTGTGTGTGTGTGTGTGTGTGTGTGTGTGTGCATGCATTTACATGTGTGTTTGCTTGTGCATATGTGTGGGTGTTGTTCTAGAACAATGGCTGCCGTTTGGTCGTCCATTTTGTCCGGTGCGGTAGAGCCGCGGGCTCTAGGCGAGTGCCAGATGACACGCTCAGCCCAGCCATTTAACGTGGCACGCTGTGCCAACTATGAGGCCTAACCCCCACCCGCAGCAAGACGTTATGGAGGGAGATATGTGTCAAGCACAGTGAAGAATAAACTAATCTGCCGTTTATTACGTGTGGGGTAACTTGAGCTTGGTGATTAAATGGAGATTTGCGCGTGATGCAGCCGGTCAGAATCGGGTCTATAAGCACACAGTAACAGGCCGTGCCCTGGCTGTCTCACTGTAGTAACATATGGGCCACTAAATGTGTGAAAGACTGTGATACTGACACTGACACTCACACTGCCTGCCTGGCTGCATGGCTTGCCAATCAAAGACCTTTCAGTGTGTCACAGCGAGTTAACAACGGATTTCTGTAGCTTCCTCAGATTTCTGATATTTCATATTTCTGAGAAGGAAACTTTCTCACATCTTTACACAACAACAGAAAATGTTGGGCTAAGTGATGGTAGATAGATCATGCGCCAGACAGCAGCTCTTGTCATTCAAGGGGTTGGGTTTGGGATGTTTGATTGAGAAGTGGGGTTAGAGAAACAAGGCAATGTTATTTTAAAAAGTCTCCACTGATGCTTGCAATCATCTCAATGTGTGTGTGTGTGTGTGTGTGTGTGTGTGTGTGTGTGTGTGTGTGTGTGTGTGTGTGTGCGCGCGCGCGTGGTGTGAGAGAGAGCTCCCAGACACGCCTATTTGATTGAGCGTAAGAGCCATCTTCACATTCTTCGCTGTCACTCCCAAAGCTATTCGGAGCAGCAATTAAAATCAGTTTAGCTCCCCGTGTACAAACACAAACACACATACACACACACACACAAACACACACACACACACACTCTGGCCTTCAACAGCAGTGAGTATGAGACAGACATGTATTAGAGGAAGGAAGGTTCTATTATTAGGCCACAGTCTCTATGACACGTCACTCCATGACCATCACCCACTGATTTACAGCTCTCCCCTCTGATAGGACTAGAGCAAACCAGAACCTTTTCCTTTATTTGACATGTTCTTCAAGATAAATATGGACCTCAATGTGACCCTACAGTGTGACCGATACTGTCAACCTCATTTTCAAACTTTGCTGTGGACACAGCCAAACAACGGAAGTGTTGGATTCGACTTCCACTTTACTTCCCTACTGCAGCAGTGCGCTGGTGGCAAACTAGACAGTCAATTATTAGAAATAGTTATTTGTAATATATATTTCTAGAATAAAAGTCAAGTAAACAAGTGTATGTGTATTAAGTTTGTTAACATTAGCTAGACCTACTTGTAGGCTAGTTCTGTTGTGATAATAATGTTTGCTAGACCTACTTATAGATTAGTTCTGTTGTGATAATAATGTTTGCTAGATCTACTAATAGGCTCGTTCTGTTGTGATAATAATGTTTGCTAGACCTACTTATAGATTAGTTCTGTTGTGATAATAATGTTTGCTAGATCTACGAGTAGGCTAGTTCTGTTGTGATAATAATGTTTGCTAGACCTACTTATAGATTAGTTCTGTTGTGATAATAATGTTTGCTAGATCTACTAATAGGCTCGTTCTGTTGTGATAATAATGTTTGCTAGACCTACTTATAGATTAGTTCTGTTGTGATAATAATGTTTGCTAGATCTACGAGTAGGCTAGTTCTGTTGTGATAATAATGTTTGCTAGACCTACTTATAGATTAGTCCTGTTGTGATAATAATGTTTGCTAGATCTACGAGTAGGCTAGTTCTGTTGTGATAATAATGTTTGCTAGATCTACTAGTAGGCTAGTTCTGTTGGGATAATAATGTTTGCTAGATCTACTAGTAGGCTAGTTCTGTTGTGATAATAATGTTTGCTAGACATAGTTCTGTTGTGATAATAATGTTTGCTAGATCTACTAATAGGCTAGTTCTGTTGTGATAATAATGTTTGCTAGATCTACGAGTAGGCTAGTTCTGTTGTGAAAATAATGTTTGCTAGATCTAGTTCTGTTGTGATAATAATGTTTGCTAGATCTACTAGTAGGCTCGTTCTGTTGTGATAATAATGTTTGCTAGACCTAGTTCTGTTGTGATAATAATGTTTGCTAGACCAACTAGTAGGCTAGAACTGTTGTGATAATAATGTTAGCTAGATCTACTAGTAGGCTAGTTCTGTTGTGATAATAATGTTTGCTAGATCTACTAGTAAGCTAGTTCTGTTGTGATAATAATGTTTGCTAGATCTAGTTCTGTTGTGATAATAATGTTTGCTAGATCTACTAGTAAGCTAGTTCTGTTGTGATAATAATGTTCGCTAGATCTAGTTCTGTTGTGATAATAATGTTTGCTAGACCTACTTATAGATTAGTTCTGTTGTGATAATAATGTTTGCTAGATCTACTAGTAGGCTAGTTCTGTTGTGATAATAATGTTTGCTAGATCTAGTTCTGTTGTGATAATAATGTTTGCTAGATCTACTAGTAAGCTAGTTCTGTTGTGATAATAATGTTTGCTAGACCTACTTATAGATTAGTTCTGTTGTGTTAATAATGTTTGCTAGATCTACTAGTAGGCTAGTTCTGTTGTGATAATAATGTTTGCTAGATCTAGTTCTGTTGTGATAATAATGTTTGCTAGATCTACTAGTAGGCTAGTTCTGTTGTGATAATAATGTTTGCTAGATCTACTAGTAGGCTAGTTCTGTTGTGATAATAATGTTTGCTAGACATAGTTCTGTTGTGATAATAATGTTTGCTAGATCTACTAGTAGGCTCGTTCTGTTGTGATAATAATGTTTGCTAGACCTAGTTCTGTTGTGATAATAATGTTTGCTAGACCTACTAGTAGGCTAGATCTGTTGTGATAATAATGTTAGCTAGATCTACTAGTAGGCTAGTTCTGTTGTGATAATAATGTTTGCTAGATCTACTAGTAGGCTAGTTCTGTTGTGATAATAATGTTTGCTAGATCTAGTTCTGTTGTGATAATAATGTTTGCTAGATCTACTAGTAGGCTAGTTCTGTTGTGATAATAATGTTTGCTAGATCTAGTTCTGTTGTGATAATAATGTTTGCTAGACCTACTTATAGATTAGTTCTGTTGTGTTAATAATGTTTGCTAGATCTACTAGTAGGCTAGTTCTGTTGTGATAATAATGTTTGCTAGATCTAGTTCTGTTGTGATAATAATGTTTGCTAGATCTACTAGTAGGCTAGTTCTGTTGTGATAATAATGTTTGCTAGATCTACTAGTAGGCTAGTTCTGTTGTGATAATAATGTTTGCTAGACATAGTTCTGTTGTGATAATAATGTTTGCTAGATCTACTAGTAGGCTCGTTCTGTTGTGATAATAATGTTTGCTAGACCTAGTTCTGTTGTGATAATAATGTTTGCTAGACCTACTAGTAGGCTAGATCTGTTGTGATAATAATGTTAGCTAGATCTACTAGTAGGCTAGTTCTGTTGTGATAATAATGTTTGCTAGATCTACTAGTAGGCTAGTTCTGTTGTGATAATAATGTTTGCTAGATCTAGTTCTGTTGTGATAATAATGTTTGCTAGATCTACTAGTAGGCTAGTTCTGTTGTGATAATAATGTTTGCTAGATCTAGTTCTGTTGTGATAATAATGTTTGCTAGACCTACTTATAGATTAGTTCTGTTGTGTTAATAATGTTTGCTAGATCTACTAGTAGGCTAGTTCTGTTGTGATAATAATGTTTGCTAGATCTAGTTCTGTTGTGATAATAATGTTTGCTAGATCTACTAGTAGGCTAGTTCTGTTGTGATAATAATGTTTGCTAGATCTACTAGTAGGCTCGTTCTGTTGTGATAATAATGTTTGCTAGACCTAGTTCTGTTGTGATAATAATGTTTGCTAGACCAACTAGTAGGCTAGAACTGTTGTGATAATAATGTTAGCTAGATCTACTAGTAGGCTAGTTCTGTTGTGATAATAATGTTTGCTAGATCTACTAGTAAGCTAGTTCTGTTGTGATAATAATGTTTGCTAGATCTAGTTCTGTTGTGATAATAATGTTTGCTAGATCTACTAGTAAGCTAGTTCTGTTGTGATAATAATGTTCGCTAGATCTAGTTCTGTTGTGATAATAATGTTTGCTAGACCTACTTATAGATTAGTTCTGTTGTGATAATAATGTTTGCTAGATCTACTAGTAGGCTAGTTCTGTTGTGATAATAATCTTTGCTAGATCTAGTTCTGTTGTGATAATAATGTTTGCTAGATCTACTAGTAAGCTAGTTCTGTTGTGATAATAATGTTTGCTAGACCTACTTATAGATTAGTTCTGTTGTGTTAATAATGTTTGCTAGATCTACTAGTAGGCTAGTTCTGTTGTGATAATAATGTTTGCTAGATCTAGTTCTGTTGTGATAATAATGTTTGCTAGATCTACTAGTAGGCTAGTTCTGTTGTGATAATAATGTTTGCTAGATCTACTAGTAGGCTAGTTCTGTTGTGATAATAATGTTTGCTAGACATAGTTCTGTTGTGATAATAATGTTTGCTAGATCTACTAGTAGGCTCGTTCTGTTGTGATAATAATGTTTGCTAGACCTAGTTCTGTTGTGATAATAATGTTTGCTAGACCTACTAGTAGGCTAGATCTGTTGTGATAATAATGTTAGCTAGATCTACTAGTAGGCTAGTTCTGTTGTGATAATAATGTTTGCTAGATCTACTAGTAGGCTAGTTCTGTTGTGATAATAATGTTTGCTAGATCTAGTTCTGTTGTGATAATAATGTTTGCTAGATCTACTAGTAGGCTAGTTCTGTTGTGATAATAATGTTTGCTAGATCTAGTTCTGTTGTGATAATAATGTTTGCTAGACCTACTTATAGATTAGTTCTGTTGTGTTAATAATGTTTGCTAGATCTACTAGTAGGCTAGTTCTGTTGTGATAATAATGTTTGCTAGATCTAGTTCTGTTGTGATAATAATGTTTGCTAGATCTACTAGTAGGCTAGTTCTGTTGTGATAATAATGTTTGCTAGATCTACTAGTAGGCTAGTTCTGTTGTGATAATAATGTTTGCTAGACATAGTTCTGTTGTGATAATAATGTTTGCTAGATCTACTAGTAGGCTCGTTCTGTTGTGATAATAATGTTTGCTAGACCTAGTTCTGTTGTGATATTAATGTTTGCTAGACCTACTAGTAGGCTAGATCTGTTGTGATAATAATGTTTGCTAGACCTACTTATAGATTAGTTCTGTTGTGATAATAATGTTTGCTAGATCTACTAATAGGCTCGTTCTGTTGTGATAATAATGTTTGCTAGACCTACTTATAGATTAGTTCTGTTGTGATAATAATGTTTGCTAGATCTACGAGTAGGCTAGTTCTGTTGTGATAATAATGTTTGCTAGACCTACTTATAGATTAGTTCTGTTGTGATAATAATGTTTGCTAGATCTACGAGTAGGCTAGTTCTGTTGTGATAATAATGTTTGCTAGATCTACTAGTAGGCTAGTTCTGTTGTGATAATAATGTTTGCTAGATCTACTAGTAGGTTAGTTCTGTTGTGATAATAATGTTTGCTAGACATAGTTCTGTTGTGATAATAATGTTTGCTAGATCTACTAATAGGCTAGTTCTGTTGTGATAATAATGTTTGCTAGATCTACGAGTAGGCTAGTTCTGTTGTGAAAATAATGTTTGCTAGATCTAGTTCTGTTGTGATAATAATGTTTGCTAGATCTACTAGTAGGCTCGTTCTGTTGTGATAATAATGTTTGCTAGACCTAGTTCTGTTGTGATAATAATGTTTGCTAGACCAACTAGTAGGCTAGAACTGTTGTGATAATAATGTTAGCTAGATCTACTAGTAGGCTAGTTCTGTTGTGATAATAATGTTTGCTAGATCTACTAGTAAGCTAGTTCTGTTGTGATAATAATGTTTGCTAGATCTAGTTCTGTTGTGATAATAATGTTTGCTAGATCTACTAGTAGGCTAGTTCTGTTGTGATAATAATGTTTGCTAGATCTACTAGTAAGCTAGTTCTGTTGTGATAATAATGTTTGCTAGATCTAGTTCTGTTGTGATAATAATGTTTGCTAGATCTACTAATAGGCTAGTTCTGTTGTGATAATAATGTTTGCTAGATCTACGAGTAGGCTAGTTCTGTTGTGAAAATAATGTTTGCTAGATCTAGTTCTGTTGTGATAATAATGTTTGCTAGATCTACTAGTAGGCTCGTTCTGTTGTGATAATAATGTTTGCTAGACCTAGTTCTGTTGTGATAATAATGTTTGCTAGACCTACTAGTAGGCTAGAACTGTTGTGATAATAATGTTAGCTAGATCTACTAGTAGGCTAGTTCTGTTGTGATAATAATGTTTGCTAGATCTACTAGTAAGCTAGTTCTGTTGTGATAATAATGTTTGCTAGATCTAGTTCTGTTGTGATAATAATGTTTGCTAGATCTACTAGTAGGCTAGTTCTGTTGTGATAATAATGTTTGCTAGATCTACTAGTAAGCTAGTTCTGTTGTGATAATAATGTTTGCTAGATCTAGTTCTGTTGTGATAATAATGTTTGCTAGACCTACTTATAGATTAGTTCTGTTGTGATAATAATGTTTGCTAGATCTACTAGTAGGCTAGTTCTGTTGTGATAATAATGTTTGCTAGATCTAGTTCTGTTGTGATAATAATGTTTGCTAGATCTACTAGTAAGCTAGTTCTGTTGTGATAATAATGTTTGCTAGACCTACTTATAGATTAGTTCTGTTGTGATAATAATGTTTGCTAGATCTACTAGTAGGCTAGATCTGTTGTGATAATAATGTTTGCTAGATCTAGTTCTGTTGTGATAATAATGTTTGCTAGATCTACTAGTAGGCTAGTTCTGTTGTGATAATAATGTTTGCTAGATCTACTAGTAGGCTAGTTCTGTTGTGATAATAATGTTTGCTAGATCTACTAGTAAGCTAGTTCTGTTGTGATAATAATGTTTGCTAAATCTAGTTCTGTTGTGATAATAATGTTTGCTAGACCTACTTATAGATTAGTTCTGTTGTGATAATAATGTTTGCTAGATCTACTAGTAGGCTAGTTCTGTTGTGATAATAATGTTTGCTAGATCTAGTTCTGTTGTGATAATAATGTTTGCTAGATCTACTAGTAAGCTAGTTCTGTTGTGATAATAATGTTTGCTAGACCTACTTATAGATTAGTTCTGTTGTGATAATAATGTTTGCTAGATCTACTAGTAGGCTAGTTCTGTTGTGATAATAATGTTTGCTAGATCTAGTTCTGTTGTGATAATAATGTTTGCTAGATCTACTAGTAGGCTAGTTCTGTTGTGATAATAATGTTTGCTCATCTACTAGTAGGCTAGTTCTGTTGTGATAATAATGTTTGCTAGACATAGTTCTGTTGTGATAATAATGTTTGCTAGATCTACTAGTAGGCTCGTTCTGTTGTGATAATAATGTTTGCTAGACCTAGTTCTGTTGTGATATTAATGTTTGCTAGACCTACTAGTAGGCTAGATCTGTTGTGATAATAATGTTTGCTAGACCTACTTATAGATTAGTTCTGTTGTGATAATAATGTTTGCTAGATCTACTAATAGGCTCGTTCTGTTGTGATAATAATGTTTGCTAGACCTACTTATAGATTAGTTCTGTTGTGATAATAATGTTTGCTAGATCTACGAGTAGGCTAGTTCTGTTGTGATAATAATGTTTGCTAGACCTACTTATAGATTAGTTCTGTTGTGATAATAATGTTTGCTAGATCTACTAGTAGGCTAGTTCTGTTGTGATAATAATGTTTGCTAGATCTACTAGTAGGCTAGTTCTGTTGTGATAATAATGTTTGCTAGATCTACTAGTAGGCTAGTTCTGTTGTGATAATAATGTTTGCTAGACATAGTTCTGTTGTGATAATAATGTTTGCTAGATCTACTAATAGGCTAGTTCTGTTGTGATAATAATGTTTGCTAGATCTACGAGTAGGCTAGTTCTGTTGTGAAAATAATGTTTGCTAGATCTAGTTCTGTTGTGATAATAATGTTTGCTAGATCTACTAGTAGGCTCGTTCTGTTGTGATAATAATGTTTGCTAGACCTAGTTCTGTTGTGATAATAATGTTTGCTAGACCAACTAGTAGGCTAGAACTGTTGTGATAATAATGTTAGCTAGATCTACTAGTAGGCTAGTTCTGTTGTGATAATAATGTTTGCTAGATCTAGTTCTGTTGTGATAATAATGTTTGCTAGATCTACTAGTAGGCTAGTTCTGTTGTGATAATATTGTTTGCTAGATCTACTAGTAAGCTAGTTCTGTTGTGATAATAATGTTTGCTAGATCTAGTTCTGTTGTGATAATAATGTTTGCTAGATCTACTAATAGGCTAGTTCTGTTGTGATAATAATGTTTGCTAGATCTACGAGTAGGCTAGTTCTGTTGTGAAAATAATGTTTACTAGATCTAGTTCTGTTGTGATAATAATGTTTGCTAGATCTACTAGTAGGCTCGTTCTGTTGTGATAATAATGTTTGCTAGACCTAGTTCTGTTGTGATAATAATGTTTGCTAGACCTACTAGTAGGCTAGAACTGTTGTGATAATAATGTTAGCTAGATCTACTAGTAGGCTAGTTCTGTTGTGATAATAATGTTTGCTAGATCTACTAGTAAGCTAGTTCTGTTGTGATAATAATGTTTGCTAGATCTAGTTCTGTTGTGATAATAATGTTTGCTAGATCTACTAGTAGGCTAGTTCTGTTGTGATAATAATGTTTGCTAGATCTACTAGTAAGCTAGTTCTGTTGTGATAATAATGTTTGCTAGATCTAGTTCTGTTGTGATAATAATGTTTGCTAGACCTACTTATAGATTAGTTCTGTTGTGATAATAATGTTTGCTAGATCTACTAGTAGGCTAGTTCTGTTGTGATAATAATGTTTGCTAGATCTAGTTCTGTTGTGATAATAATGTTTGCTAGATCTACTAGTAAGCTAGTTCTGTTGTGATAATAATGTTTGCTAGACCTACTTATAGATTAGTTCTGTTGTGATAATAATGTTTGCTAGATCTACTAGTAGGCTAGTTCTGTTGTGATAATAATGTTTGCTAGATCTAGTTCTGTTGTGATAATAATGTTTGCTAGATCTACTAGTAGGCTAGTTCTGTTGTGATAATAATGTTTGCTAGATCTACTAGTAGGCTAGTTCTGTTGTGATAATAATGTTTGCTAGACATAGTTCTGTTGTGATAATAATGTTTGCTAGATCTACTAGTAGGCTCGTTCTGTTGTGATAATAATGTTTGCTAGACCTAGTTCTGTTGTGATAATAATGTTTGCTAGACCTACTAGTAGGCTAGATCTGTTGTGATAATAATGTTTGCTAGACCTACTTATAGATTAGTTCTGTTGTGATAATAATGTTTGCTAGATCTACTAATAGGCTCGTTCTGTTGTGATAATAATGTTTGCTAGACCTACTTATAGATTAGTTCTGTTGTGATAATAATGTTTGCTAGATCTACGAGTAGGCTAGTTCTGTTGTGATAATAATGTTTGCTAGATCTACTAGTAGGCTAGTTCTGTTGGGATAATAATGTTTGCTAGATCTACTAGTAGGCTAGTTCTGTTGTGATAATAATGTTTGCTAGACATAGTTCTGTTGTGATAATAATGTTTGCTAGATCTACTAATAGGCTAGTTCTGTTGTGATAATAATGTTTGCTAGATCTACGAGTAGGCTAGTTCTGTTGTGAAAATAATGTTTGCTAGATCTAGTTCTGTTGTGATAATAATGTTTGCTAGATCTACTAGTAGGCTCGTTCTGTTGTGATAATAATGTTTGCTAGACCTAGTTCTGTTGTGATAATAATGTTTGCTAGACCAACTAGTAGGCTAGAACTGTTGTGATAATAATGTTAGCTAGATCTACTAGTAGGCTAGTTCTGTTGTGATAATAATGTTTGCTAGATCTACTAGTAAGCTAGTTCTGTTGTGATAATAATGTTTGCTAGATCTAGTTCTGTTGTGATAATAATGTTTGCTAGATCTACTAGTAAGCTAGTTCTGTTGTGATAATAATGTTCGCTAGATCTAGTTCTGTTGTGATAATAATGTTTGCTAGACCTACTTATAGATTAGTTCTGTTGTGATAATAATGTTTGCTAGATCTACTAGTAGGCTAGTTCTGTTGTGATAATAATGTTTGCTAGATCTAGTTCTGTTGTGATAATAATGTTTGCTAGATCTACTAGTAAGCTAGTTCTGTTGTGATAATAATGTTTGCTAGACCTACTTATAGATTAGTTCTGTTGTGTTAATAATGTTTGCTAGATCTACTAGTAGGCTAGTTCTGTTGTGATAATAATGTTTGCTAGATCTAGTTCTGTTGTGATAATAATGTTTGCTAGATCTACTAGTAGGCTAGTTCTGTTGTGATAATAATGTTTGCTAGATCTACTAGTAGGCTAGTTCTGTTGTGATAATAATGTTTGCTAGACATAGTTCTGTTGTGATAATAATGTTTGCTAGATCTACTAGTAGGCTCGTTCTGTTGTGATAATAATGTTTGCTAGACCTAGTTCTGTTGTGATAATAATGTTTGCTAGACCTACTAGTAGGCTAGATCTGTTGTGATAATAATGTTAGCTAGATCTACTAGTAGGCTAGTTCTGTTGTGATAATAATGTTTGCTAGATCTACTAGTAGGCTAGTTCTGTTGTGATAATAATGTTTGCTAGATCTAGTTCTGTTGTGATAATAATGTTTGCTAGATCTACTAGTAGGCTAGTTCTGTTGTGATAATAATGTTTCCTAGATCTACTAGTAGGCTAGTTCTTTTGTGATAATAATGTTTGCTAGACCTAGTTCTGTTGTGATAATAATGTTTGCTAGATCTACTAGTAGGCTAGTTCTTTTGTGATAATAATGTTTGCTAGATCTAGTTCTGTTGTGATAATAATGTTTGCTAGATCTACTTATAGATTAGTTCTGTTGTGATAATAATGTTTGCTAGACCTAGTTCTGTTGTGATAATAATGTTTGCTAGATCTACTAGTAGGCTAGTTCTGTTGTGATAATAATGTTTCCTAGATCTACTAGTAGGCTAGTTCTTTTGTGATAATAATGTTTGCTAGACCTAGTTCTGTTGTGATAATAATGTTTGCTAGATCTACTAGTAGGCTCGTTCTGTTGTGATAATAATTTTTGCTAGAACTAGTTCTGTTGTGATAATAATGTTTGCTAGATCTACTAGTAGGCTTGTTCTGTTGTGATAATAATGTTTGCTAGACCTGCTAGTAGGCTAGTTCTGTTGTGATAATAATGTTAGCTAGACCTATTGTAGGCTCGTTCTGTTGTGATAATAATGTTTGCTAGACCTACTTATAGATTAGTTCTGTTGTGATAATAATGTTTGCTAGATCTACTAGTAGGCTAGTTCTGTTGTGATAATAATGTTTGCTAGATCTAGTTCTGTTGTGATAATAATGTTTGCTAGATCTACTAGTAGGCTAGTTCTGTTGTGATAATAATGTTTGCTAGGTCTACTAGTAGGCTAGTTCTTTTGTGATAATAATGTTTGCTAGACCTAGTTCTGTTGTGATAATAATGTTTGCTAGATCTACTAGTAGGCTCGTTCTGTTGTGATAATAATGTTTGCTAGACCTAGTTCTGTTGTGATAATAATGTTTGCTAGATCTACTAGTAGGCTCGTTCTGTTGTGATAATAATGTTTGCTAGACCTAGTTCTGTTGTGATAATAATGTTTGCTAGATCTACTAGTAGGCTCGTTCTGTTGTGATAATAATGTTTGCTAGACCTACTAGTAGGCTAGTTCTGCTGTGATAATAATGTTAGCTAGACCTATTGTAGGCTCGTTCTGTTGTGATAATAATGTTTGTTAGATATACTAGTAGGCTAGTTATGTTGTGATAGTAATGTTTGCTACATCTACTAGTAGGCTCGTTCTGTTGTGATAATAATGCTAGCTAGATCTACTAGTAGGCTCGTTCTGTTGTAATAATAATGTTTGCTAGATCCACTACTATTCTAGTTCTTTTGTGATAATAATGTTTGCTAGATCTACTAGTAGGCTAGTTCTGTTGTGATAATAATGTTAGCTAGACCTACTAGTAGGCTAGTTGTCTTGTGATAATACCATTAGTTTTGTTGAGTTGATGAAGGCCCAGGCCATCCACCAATCCCATAATTATAACTATAGTGATTAACTAACTATAGGCTACATAACGATAAAACGTTGGTGAGCATCCACGCTAGAGGAAGGTTTATTGTTTGACCCCTCGTGTCTCAGCCTCCAGTATTTATGCTGCAGTAGTTTATGTGTAGTTCATGTGTCAGGGGGCTAGGGTCAGTCTGTTATATCTGGAGTATTTCTCCTGTCTTATCCTGTGTCCTGTGTGAATGTATGCTCTCTCTAATTCTCTCTTTCTTTCTCTCTTTCTTTCTTTCTTTCTCACTCTCGGAGGACCTGAGCCCTAGGACCATGCCTCAGGACTACCTGGCATGATGAATCCTTGCTGTCCCCAGTCCACCTGGCCGTGCTGCTGCTCCAGTTTCAACTGTTCTGCCTGCGGCTATGGAACCCTGATCTGTTCACCGGACATGCTACCTGTCCCAGACCTGCTGTTTTCAATTCTCTAGAGACAGCAGGAGCGGTAGAGATACTCTCAATGATCGGTTATGAAAAGCCAACTGACATTTACTCCTGAGGTGCTGACTTGTTGCACCCTCGACAACTACTGTGATTATTATTATTTGACCATGCTGATAACTTATGAACATTTGAACATCTTGGCCATGTTCCGTTATAATCTCCACCCGGCACAGCCATTAGAGGACTGGCCACCCCTCATTGCCTGGTTCCTCTCTAGGTTTCTTCCTAAGTTTAGGCCTTTCTAGGGAGTTTTTCCTAGCTACCGTGCTTCTACACCTGCATTGCTTGCTGTTTGGGGTTTTAGGATGGGTTTCTGTACAGCACTTTGATATATCAGCTGATGTACGAAAGGCTTTATAAATAATTTTGATTTGATTTTTATTTTATTTTATCGTCCTTCACCTGTCAATCAACTGATCAACGTAACCTACTGTATGCTGTCTATTAATAAGGAGGTAACACAAGACCATTCATGAGGTCTCTAACACACAAATACTGGTTCACACCATTCATGAGGTCTCTAACACAGAGATACTGGTTCAGACCATTCATGAGGTCTAATACACAGATACTGGTTCACACCATTCATGAGGTCTAATACACAGATACTGGTTCAGACCATTCATGAGGTCTAATACACAGATACTGGTTCACACCATTCATGAGGTCTAATACACAGATACTGGTTCAGACCATTCATGAGGTCTAATACACAGATACTGGTTCAGACCATTCATGAGGTCTCTAACACACAGATACTGGTTCAGACCATTCATGAGGTCTCTAACACAGATACTGGTTCAGACCATTCATGAGGTCTCTAACACAGAGATACTGGTTCACACCATTCATGAGGTCTCTAACACACAGATACTGGTTCACACCATTCATGAGGTCTCTAACACACAGATACTGGTTCACACCATTCATGAGGTCTCTAACACACAGATACTGGTTCAGACCATTCAGTGCTTTCAGGGTATGTTCATTATCATAGTGACAACTGCAAATCATACTTCAATGTACATGTAGGCCTAATGAAGAAGAATACAGTAACTGGTATTTAAATGTAGCGATTCAACAACAAACACTGTTTAGCCTTTGCATCTTTTACAGTATGTCATTGCATCTCCATATCTGTCCTGTGTAACTATTTGCAAATGCAGTGCAACAATGTTGTCATAACAGGACAAAAGTGATCACACCAATGCGCTTTCTCTCCTAAACTTTCCCCAAAATGCATTTTCTATTTCATTTGAATAACCACTCAAAAGCCTGGCATTTAGAATGCATATTTATTTCAAAATAAGTTCATCTAACCTGCCTCATTGGGCAACCTTTTGGATCCGTTATGAGGCTCTTCTCTGCAGTTTAGGCAAACAAGGCTAATGTATCAGATAACAGAAACATGCTACTACAGGGATTTCTAATGGCGCGCATATGAATTATGATAATGCTCGAGCGCGGAGGAAGTTGCATTCATATTTCCCGCATTTGGCTTCAGTATTTTAAAAGCATTCGAAAAATGAGGTGGATAAGAGCGACAGGTATTTTAAGGTGTGTGTTGTTATGTTGAGTTGTATTGAGTTGTATTAGCCCATTATGACATCAGTTTGCTTGCAGGCCTAGTAGTGTCGTATCAGTGTGTCAATAATCAGCTGTTTGCTTGGAGGCCTAGTAGTGCTGTATAGTATCAGTGTGTTAATAATCAGCTGTAGAATCATGGCAGCCCTGCAGCCCAGCCTGCCTCAGTCTTATCAAAGCCTCAGTCAAAGCCATTTAGACACTCATTTAAATCACTTACCAGCCAATAGCGGCTCACTTTATTACAGTGTTTTGGACAGGCCCTCTTTTGTCAGCTAACGTTTTTTGATAGTCTTGCCGATCACAGCTAATAATGTGTCTGATAAGATACGCTCTCTTTAGTGCCTCTCAGCTCAGTCAAACACGAGAGGGATTTTACCCTCCTAGTCATGTCAATACTATCCTTTGTGAGTAACTGTGTCCAAGTCCAAGTCAACACACCTGAGCACCTACAGGGAACTCCTCTACCGCTTCGGGCCGAGGAGCGTGTCCCAAGTGGCACCCTTTTCTCTTTATAGTGCAACTTTTGACCGTTCTATGGGCTGTGTTCAAAAGTAGTGCGCTAAATAGGTAGTAGGGTGCCATTTGGGATAACCCCTATCTCTGCAGGCCAAGATGTTACCCTCCAACCTCCACCCTCAGAACAACAGGCCAGTCTTTGTACCTGCCGTACCCTACTAATGACGGAGCTCTCAACAAGCCCTCCTGACAGCTTGGTGGGACTTTGAAGAATTCATAACGAAGCGTTGCCTTAGATTAACACAGGGGCGGGATGGCTTTGAAGAACTGCTCAGGTAGCAAGGCCCTAATTAAACCTGCCCTATTTTAGTTTAGTTAGTACAGCTCACGTGTTGAGGAGACACGGGTGTGTGTGTGTGTGTGTGTGTGTGTGTGTGTGTGTGTGTGTGTGTGTGTGTGTGTGTGTGTGTGTGTGTGTGTGTGTGTGTGTGTGTGTGTGTGTGTGTGTGTGTGTGTGTGTGTGTGTGGGTGTGTGTGTGTGTGTGTGTGTGTGTTAGAGCTGGGACGATAAACCCGAACCCTATCGATACTGACCAAACCAACCACTTATCATGGACATTTGTCTGATATTGCTAATTACGATAAATAACCTATAGGGCCCTACCAGAGAAATGTGAGGTTTTAAATGAAGTAAGTTTGCTAATATTGGTGATTGTTAATGGGACACTTGATAGCTACAATGTTCAAGTAGTAGTAGTAGTATTAATTAAGGGTAATGTAAAAACGAACTGTGGTGAACATTAATGTAAAAAATGTATTGTTAAATGTATCGTTATCGTGATAATTCTGTCAATTTACCGTGATATGGATTTATTTCCATATCGCCCAACTCTAGCCCCTAATGTGTGTGTGTGTGTGTGTGTGTGTGCGCGTTTGTGCGTGCATAAATAGATGTGTGGGCTCATGAATTAATGTGTGTGTTTACATGTATTTGAGTTAGTATATGTGTCTATGTTAGTGGTAGAAGTATGCATATCAATGTCTTTGGGACAAGGGGAATGACCAGGTCAAATCTGCAGCTGCAGGGGCATGATGGGGCAGTGAGTAATAACCACAGTGTATGTACACCTCAGTGTGACAACAGGTGAGGAGTGAGGAGCAGCCCAGGTGATCCCCTGCACTCCCTATGACCCTCCTACAAACATCTCCCTCACCTTCTACCTACCCACCTACCACCAGCACAGCCCTAACTTGTATGTGAGTGTGCACGTGGTTGTGTGTGATTCAGTATGTGTGTGTGTCACCCCCCTCCCCCCCAGCCCTATCAGCACCCTTACAAAACAATGGGGGAATGTTCCGGCCTGTTACCATTCCTCTGTGACTATCTGATGAAGGAGAGGAGGAGATAATCCAAGCCTGGCCTTATCAGTGGCAGGATCCCATTTCCATATTCAAGCCTTTCTGGGTGATAACAGTCAAGGCCTGATGAATGTGTTGTGATGGCCTGATAGTTGTGGCCTAATGTTGAGTGGAGAGGAGGACAGAATGTGCATCACAAATGGCATCCTATTCCATATGTAGTGCACAACTTTTTACCAGAGTCCTGTGGTCAGTGGTCAAAATAAGGGAATAGGGTGCCATTTAGGACACAGGGCATCTTAAGGAAGGCTAAACGAGAGGAGGGAGAGAGGGAGGATGAGGAAGGAGGAGGAGGGAGGAAGAGAAAGATAGGGAGGAAGAGGAGGGAGGAGGAGGGAGTAAGAGGGAGAGAGGGATGAGGAGGAGGAGGAGGACTGGACAGGGCCGATTAAAAGCTCATTCCAGGAGATGAGGAGAGGTCTGTGATTAATGTGGATAAGTGGCTGGGGTCAGAGCCAGGCCCTTCGCTGCTGACCGCTCTTAAGAGAGGTCATCTCTTCGGCCATCCATCACCCACGCCTCTTCACACACAGGGCTGGGCAGAGGGGAAGTGATGTCTGTACCCTAAAGAAATCTGAAGGGTACTATAGATACACATGCTCATAGATAGTCCTACTTATATGTACTATATATACATAGCACATAAACTTATACAAACACGTAATCGTTCACACCCCAACATATAAGTACAATTGTTTACCCTTCCACTCAAACACCCACACACACAGACACACACACATCCAAAGACACACGCACAAACACACACGCGTGCGCGCGCACACACAGACACATACACACCTCCTTGAAGACAGGCAGGACAGGTCAAGAGATGGAACTGGACACTGGACACTGGGTGGGTGGCACAAAGGGATCATCACTGACCACTTGAAGAGGACATCTGACCTCCATTCTTCACCCTGCCCGGCCTTGTCCTGTCCCCGTGGCCAGACAGACAGACACCAATGCATTATTAATCAGTCTCTCTTTCACTGCCTCTCCTTTATCAGCACGTTGACAATCACCATAGAGCCATCCCTCATTTATCTGGGCAGAAAGGGCCATTATACGTGACAGGACACAGCATGTGTATACAATAACACTGACAGGGCTTCACCTGACAGAGAAGATCTATTCATTTGAAAGGGTTGGCTGGGTTCTGGCTCTGTCCAAGGTAGCCCCATTAGATCAATGACTACTTGGCTGACTAAAAATACCTTTTGTATAGTTATAGTAGCAGTCATAGCAATAGCAGTGAAAAAGTAGGTCTACTCAGTTGTTTTACAACTCAGTAGCCCCATAGCATATACTTGATTGACTAGTTATCTGTAGTGTTCTTATAATAGAAGTCACAGCAGTAAATATAGGTCTACTCAGTATTTCACGAGACGTAATAGTGATTGTGGCTAAAAGTACTATAATATTTATTCAGTGTTTTTCTCCCTACCAGTGTGCTGATGGTATTTGGGGGTGTTGTTGATATCTGTGTTTTGTTATCCTTGGGGACAACACAGAGGTGGCCCCTCTCCTCACTCTCTCCCTGGAGAGGACACACACCACGGGAGCTCTTTAAAAACACATCATATTAAAACACACACACACACACTCTCTTCCCCAGGCCCCTAGCGTTACACTGTAAACAGCTGGCTTGACTGATATTTTATTAATGCTGTTCTTTAATTAGTTGAATTACACACAGACACATCTTTGTGCATATTTTCTCCTGTTTAATAATGAAATAAAAAATCCCAATTGCCATTTATGCATACGTAGAAATCCCTGCCCTCTGGCTTTGAAAGGAGTAATTGTATGGATTTTTGTTGAAGGAGGGCATGCAGCTAACCTACGCTACTCAGTGGTGCCGACTGTGTGGTGAGTCAGTGTGTAGGTGGCTAGGTTTGTTTTACCTGTCTTTGTTATGTTGTCACTCTGTATACAGCTGAAAGCAGGGTGGTGCTATTTGTTACCTTGCCAGGATCATTTACTCACATAATGTGCTGTATTGTTCAATTGTAACATTGTGCTCTATAAAATACTACGTTCATTTGCTGACCTAAGCTGTCTATCCCAGCTGCATGTTTGTAACATTTGCTCTACTTAATGTTTACTTCACAGGATAATGACATAAAAGGGTGTACCGAGTTTTCTCAGACAACATCCATATGTATTTCATCAGACACTTACAGCAGCTATGGGAACAGTAGTGCCATGTTACACCGTGATACACCCTCACCCACATGCCAAGATGCCACCAGATCCACCCAGGAGAGACCAGATTCCTGAAACATAATAACAACACTCCTTAAATGTTCAGGCTTTATTTAGACGCTACAATGAATGGACAGTCAGCAGCAACACTATCTGTCTTATATGTCTCATCATGCAAGTGTTCTGTCAACATCGTTCCTGTGGTGTGTGTGTGTGTGTGTGTGTGTGTGTGTGTGTGTGTGTGTGTGTGTGTGTGTGTGTGTGTGTGTGTGTGTCTGCTCCATTACCATCTGCACCAACCCTGATTTCCAATATGGCCGCCCTACAGGATAGTTAGATTAAGTGGAAATACACGTTGTCAGACACTGATGTTGGGCTGTGATGACAACAGGAGTAAATGAGGTTTCAGAGACCTCATCTAAGTTAAATCAATATGGTGGTTGCTCCTCTTCAGCAGCGGCAGTGAGACAGACGCTTTCTACCTTATCTGTTTCGTTAAAAAAATCAGAATCATTTGTGGATGACAGAGCGAACAGAGAGCTCCTACTTTTAGTGAAGCTGGAAGATGTCTGTCTCCACTCCTCATTACAGAGGGGTTTTGTCTATAGCGCCATCCATTCCAATTCCTACAAAATAAATATCTGCATGTATCTCCTCTCCTGCCCACCTTGTCAGCAGTATCACTCATTACCACAGACTGCTTTAAATGTCAATTACAGGCTAAATGACCCGAGAAACATCTCTCAAGAATGATGTTTCACACACTTTATCGATGGCAATAGCATTACTGCCGATTAGGGGGGTGAAATGTGCTCTTTTTGTAATACAACACAAAGGATTGTAACTGGATCACTGTGGAGCGATTACTAGGCCCGGTCCCTGGACTAGCCTCGCTGCCTGGTGGATAGACTGTGTGTGAGTGTGTACGTGCATGCAAGTCTGTGTGCGTATGTGTGTGTGTACGTGCACGCAAGTATGTGTGCGTATGTGTGTGTGTACGTGCACACAAGTGTGTGTGTGTGTTTGTGTGTTTGTGTGTGGACGCGCGCGTGTGCCTGCATTCCACTGTGTATGTGTGTGGATTCGTATGTGCATGTGTGCGTGTGTGTCTCTGCTAGACTGGAAACATCCCAGAATGCCCTTATCTCAGTCCAGTCGACCCAGAGTGGGGCTGGAGTTACACCCTGAGCAGGAGAGTTTGGAATGATAATGTGGTTTCACTAAATAGCCTGACTGAAAGGTCAGCTTCCACAGGGCCTCCTGCAAGACAATACGGGCCCAGCATTGGAAATAGATTGACTATTTATTGAGTGAGGATAAAACCGTGGAACACATAGGCATCTGACACTTCATTGGAACCTGTCCGTTTCTCTTTTTTCAACACAGACAGTGAGAGGGATGCAGAGTGAGAGGCACACAAACACACACACACACACACTCCACTGCACTGACTGAATCAGTAACCAGTCAGCTACATCACTACTGATCCTCATAGCCATCCCCTTAACAGAGTGGTATGTTAAAACAAATGAGTGCATGGAGCCATGGGAGTCTCCTCTCTGAATACGGGCTAGCTGCCTGCCTGCCTGCCCAACAGATACCATGACAATTCAGTGAAACACAAACAGATAACACTCCCTAAGACTAGACTACATTCTGCCCTGGAGGAAAAAAGAAAAAAACAAAGGAAGAACAGCAATAACAAAAAGCTGTCCAATCCCTGCTGTCTTACTAAGCAGTATTAGAGTGCGAGCCAAAGTCAACTCCTTGATTCTTGGAATAAATACAATCAGCTCCAGTAGCA